>NC_037686.1:11244843-11522125 GCF_003255815.1 Theropithecus gelada | reverse complement strand
GCACTCCCCAGTGAGATGAACCCAGTACCTCAGTTGAAAATGCAGAAATCACGGGTCTTCTGTGTCGCTCGCGCTGGGAGTTGGAGACTGGAGCTGTTCCTATTCGGCCATCTTGCTCCGCCCCCCCACTTTGTATCTTTATGGTACTATCTTCTTAACTGAATATGATCAGATTTTTTATCATCTACATATTTATTTCTGCATTTTAATGAGAACTTTCAGTATTTATTACATAGTTGTGTTTTAACATAACACTTTTTTTATTTAAACCACTTAAAAATTTCTCAATTCTTCAGTTTTTGTTGATTGAGAAAATTTTGTTTTTATAATTTTTCCCTTAAATAGTTTGAAGTTATACTATTTTTTCTCGTTATTTAGTCTGCCTTTAGTTTCCAGTGAACACACAGCACAGCACTGTGATCCTTAAGACAAACAACAACAACAACAACAACAAAAACAGATGTTTCCTAAGAATACCCTAAGTTTCTTTGTGGAAGCATGTTTTCGTCAGTAGTCAAAGAGGGGAGGAAACAGGAAATGCAAACAGGTCTTGCTTAATTTATGAGCAAAAATAAGAGTTTAGGAAAGCTAAGGCAGCTAGAATTGGTGAAGCAGAGCACAAAAGAAGAGAAACCTCCTTAAAGAAAATGTTCCAGAGATCTGAATAGAGATCCTCTTGAGTCTGCTGCTGAACAATAAGCCATTCATAAGTTGAAAAGATAGAGATGAACTATATGGGAGGTTGAGGTTACTAGAATTGTGATGCAGTATTCAGGAGAAGAGAAAAATACACAGCAATAAAGCTGCAAAAATGTGCATAGGTAATCCTTGAATATTTGCTAAGTGTTAAGAATCACATATATAGTGTGAATCTCTTCAGAAAGGAGGAGCTATGTAGAAGATGAGCGCCAGAAATATGCATTGGGCTTATTTTGAGCCTGTTGCCAAATCCTAAGACATATATAGTGAGTGAAACCTCAGAGGAAACTGTTATCAGAACAAGTTCTAGAGCTCACAGAGCTGAGAGATATTTGAGTACCAATCAACCAGAGTTAAGAGAACACATTGAATACTTTGGACATTCCTTAGGGATCCAAGAATGGTGATATCTTGGAGGAAGTAGGGCTACAATAGACCTAGGGTGAAAGCTACTCTATACTTGTCCTTAACGAATCTAAAAAATAATTTATTAAAATTTGAAAATGATTAGCAAGTATTGTAATTGCCTAATATCAAAAGCTTGAACATGGTTCAAGAAACACAACAAAATACAATAACTCAACAACATAATAATCAGAATGTCTACCATCAAATGAAAAATTACTAGGCATCTGAAAGGCAGGCAAATGTGAACTGTGACAAGTACAAAAATGAAGTTTATTGAAACAGACTAAAAAATGACAGCATAATTGGCAATAAAATAAGACACTATTATAAAGATGCTCAAGATTTAAAGGAAAACATGAATGTAACAAAAAATGAGATAAAAGACATGCAAAAAACCAAAGTAGAACTTCTAGAGATAAAAGCTCAGTATTTGAGTTAAATATTAGCTGGAAAAGCATAACAACAATGAAGAAGAAAAGGTAGTGAACTTCAAGAAATAGCAAGAAACTATTCAAAAAGAAGCACTTTGATTCCACATATAAGTGAGGTCATGCATTACTGACCAAAGGGTACAAAGTTTCAGAGAGATAGGAGGAATATGTTCTGAGGTTTTTTACATAAGAGGGTGACTATAGTAAATCAGAATGCATTAAATATTTCAAAACTAAAAATAAATTTCTAATATCTCATAAATGTCAATGTCTAAAATATATAGGTAAGTGAGGTGATAGATATCTTAATTAGCTTGATTTAATCATGCTGCATTGTGTACATTCATCAAAATATCACATCGTACCCCATAAATATATACAACTGTAATTTGTCAATTTAAAAAAACCCTGCAAAATGAAGCTCAGCATTGAAAGATTTAAAAAGGACATGACAGCCTCAATTACCTGTGATACAACTTCAAAAGATCTAACATCTAATACATAGGAAATTGGGTTTCAGGAGTTGGAGAGGAAAATACTTAAAGAAATAATGGCCAAATATATCTGAATTTCATGAAAATTATAAACCAACAGATCCAAGCAGTCCAGTGAAACCCAAGAAGTATAAACAGAAAGAACGACACAACAAGAAACATAAAAATCAAATTAATGAAATCAGGGTTGAAGAGAATATCTGAAAAACATCTAGGGATAAAACATATATGACAGAAAGGAGATTAGATTAGAAAGAATGTAGACTCCTTCTCAAAACAATGTAAACCAGGTTACAGTATAATGACATCTTTAAAGTGCAAAAGTTGGGGAGAAATCCTGTCGATTTGAAATTCTATATCCAGCAAAATATCCTTTAAAATTGAAAGTGAAATAAAAACATTTTCAGACAAACAAAATCTGAGGTAATTAATTAGCAACAGCTGTGCACTATAAGAAATGCTAAAGGGACTCTGAGGTTGAAGAAAAAAAGAGAAACTAGGATCTACGGAAAGGAATGAAGAATGTCAGGAATAGTTAATATGTGGTGAATATCATGACTTTTTTAAAAACAACCTTTAAAATATATTTTAGTTTTTAAAATAAATATTTAAAAGAAAAGTGAGCCATAGTTTAATAAAGTTCAATAATATTTTGAGGTTTATAAGAAAATAAATGTCATTAGTACAATATACAGGAGGTAAATAAAAATATTCTGTTGTAAGGTGCTTAAATTGTAGATGAAATGGTATAACATAATTTGGATGTAGATTGTAATAAGTTAAAGACGCATTTTACTAGACATATATCAATCTATATATTTGTATAAATATATCACTATCACTACAGTAACAACATAAAATAAGACAAACATGTTCAGCTAATAAGCAAATATTGGTGATAAAATGGAATCATAAAATATATTCAAACCAAAAGAAAACCAGAAAAGAGGAAAAAGGAAACAACATGTGGGACTGAGAAAAAATAAATAGCAAAAAGGTAGTCTATAAACATGAACCCAACCAGATTAAGGATTGTATTAAGCATGAACAACTAAAGTATAAAATAAATACACATGAATCTATGATGATATAAATAAACGATTGAATAAAAAAAATGAGGGAGGCATGCAGACCTTTTCTACCGAATTCCAAACAAGAAATCTCCCCCTCTGAGTGGTGAAACCTAATCCCTGAAGCCCTTTGAGGATTTGCTACTCTTAGTGATTTACCTCCAAAGACTAAATTCAGGAAGGAGAAAATAGTAACCTTAGAATAGAAGAAGTGACATTCATGGAATTTATATAGAAAATTAAAAAGACCTAGAATAACTGAAACAATTCTGAAAAATAACAAGCTTGGAGGATTTGGAGTACCTCATTTCCTGAATTACTATATGGCTATAGTAGTCATGACAGTATAGTAATATATAAGTAGAGATATTGGTGGAGTGGAAAGAATAGACAACTTAGAAATATGCTTATAAATACTCAATGCATACTTCACAGATATACAAAGATATTCAATGGGGAAAGAATAGTTTATCCAAGAAATGGCACTGGAACAATTGGATCTCCAATTTAAACATAACAAGCTTCAGCCCTTAGCTCACACCATGTACACAAATTAACTTGAAATGAATTGTGTATCTAAATGTAAAAATAGAAACTGTAAAACTTCTTGAAGAATATACTAGAAAACCACTTTGGAATTACAATAATTTTTTATTAGAATACAAAAGTATAAACCATCACAAATTGCTAAATTGTAATTTGTCCAAATTAAAACTTTTTGTTCTTTAGAATACTCTGCCAATTAAATAAAAAGCCAAGCCATAGACAGGAGAAAATACTCAAACTCCATAACTGGACAAAGAAATTATATAGAGATTATATAAGTACTCTTACAATTCAATAATAAGGAAAAAGAGGAGCAAAAATTTTAAATGGACAAGGAAAACACTTCACAGGAGAAGACAATGAATGGCCAAAAAACATAAAAATAAAAAAGACATTCATTATTAGACAACAAGGAAATGCAAATTTCACTACCATGAGATACCACCTGCCACACACTAGAAAGTCTAAAATTAAAATTTAAAAAAAATCCTTACAGTATCAAATGTTGGGGAAGATATAAAGCAATTGGATATCTTCAATATTGCTAGTGCAAAATGATATAACCTCTTTGGAAAATTGTTTCCAGTTTCTTAAAAGCCAGGCAACCCAGCAATCCCATTCCTAAGTATTTAACCAAGAAAATGAAAGTATATGCCCGCACAAAGAATTTTATAGGAATATTAATGGGCACTTGACTCATAATAGTTGAATCAACAAACAAGTTGAGTTAGATGTCTGAGTCAATATCCATACATATATTACTACTCACAATAAAAAAAAAAAGAGCTGCAAAATGTAACTTGGATAAATCTTAAAATGATTATGCTGATCAAAAGAAACCAGACACAAAACAGTGCTTAAAATGTAAATCTTCCTGCATAAAATTCTTGAATATGCAAAAGTAATTTATCTTAAAGGAAACATAAAATTAGCTGACTGTAACCAGGGTTGGAAATCAGTGAAAAAGCGTGTACTGGCCAGGCATGGTGACTCACATTCGTAATCCCAGCACTTTGGGAGGTCGAGGCAGGTGGATCACTTGAGGTCAAGAGCTCAAGACCAACGTGGGCAACATGGTGAAACCTTGTCTCTATTAAAAATACAAAAATTAGCAGTGAGTGTTGTCACATACCTGTAATCCCAGCTGCTTGGGAGGCTGAGGCATGAGAATCACTTGAACCTGGGAGGCAGAGGTTACAGTGAGCTGAGATCAGGCCACTGCACTCCAGCCTAGGCAACGAAGGACTCTGTCTAAAAAAAAAAAAAAAAAAAAAGAGAGAGAGAGAGAGTGCTTACTTTGTCATGTAAAATATTTCAATATAGTTTAAAAAATCTTCTTTCACTTGATAATACGCTCCTTCATAAAGACAATCATAATGGTTGTTACTGATTGTGCTAGATGTTGGGTAACTTTATATACACACTGTGCCAGGTTTCTCTATGGTCAGTTTGGATAAGATGAGAATTGCATTTCCATGAATGCTGGTCCTCCTCTGGGTCCAAGTCTAAGTTGGTAAGAAAGGAAAGAAGTGAAGCAGCCGACACCATTCTCTGAAAGTCTTGTAGTGACTGTCAGACATGGAGGTTCATGAAGGGTTACAGCTTCTCTTTTATTTCTTCTGTTTTTTTGTCTAACTCATCGTCCTGCTATCCAGTAGTCAAGTCCACCACCATACACTTGACTATGGACCCACCAAAGCACTGGTTACACAGGGGCAACAACTGCATGTGAGTCTCTCTGTGAGCTTCCCCTTCACAGTTCCACATAGGCAGTTGGACTTGGCTCTTCGGTTTTCTTGGCAAGCTATGATTTTTCTCTAATCCTCCAGTTACCCATTCTGACCATTCACTTTCCCAGCTCCTTTGACAACTGTGTAAGTCCAATTCCTATTATGAATCTCTTATCCCAAACATTCCACAGCACTTCCTGTTCTCTGCTACCCTGACTGAACCCTGGAGTTCTCTCCCACTCGCTGTCTTTCTTACACACTCACAACACTTGCACACATTTTCACAGTTAGGTGCACACATTTTCACAGGTACACACATTTTCACAGTTAGGTGCCCAATTTTCAAGAATATACACATACATATACCTTATCCTGTTTTTATTTTTGTGCTTGTTTTTTGATGACTTTGATTACCCAAGAAAACATAAAAGAAGTTCAATGATGTGAATAAATTTAAGATGTAACTCAGATAATAATAAATTTACTACTTTAAATATTGTTCATAAGCCTGTTTCCTTACTAGTCCTTACTCTGTGACGCTGATTCTGAATTTCCAGCTTGTATGCAATAGGCTCCAGATCTCTTCCAGAATCCATTACTACTTAAAGTGCCACCGGAATCCCAGAGACGACAGTCTCACATTCCTTCCCTCTGTTTTACTGTCCATATTATTTGCTTATTCATTCAAGAACCATTTGCTAAATACATATTTTGTTCCAGACATTATTAAAAATGTCCTCAAGGACTTCACAATAGAGAAGCAATAAAAAATAGGCTTATTAAAATCATATGCAAGGTGCTATATATTCACCAAGAAGAAAATGACTGACTCTATAAGGAGTCAGTTTTTCGAGGCAGCCTTTGCAGAGGGTTAAAAGGACTGTGTACACTGGCTGTCTCTCATGCCTTTTGTTTACTCCTCAAGCCACTGTAAAACGTCTTCCTCTTTAACAATTCTATTCAAACTGCTCGTTGCCCAAGGTGGGCAGATCAGTGACCTCTGTGCTGCAGAATTTAATCTTACTAAAAATGTGTAAAGTATATTTGCATGAGGCTTACTTACTGTATCACATTTGTTCATTTTTCTTATAAGTAGAATAATTTTGGTAGCAAATTCAGCTAATATACCAATTCACATAAAATTAAATTCTACTATGCTTCAGGCATTTGGACATCTTAGTTATCTAGTAATGTTAATTTAAAAAATATTCTGATCATTTTTAAATTTTTGTTTAGATATTCATCTTTTATTTTTATAACAGTTGTAAAGAACTCCTCTATAAAATTCAACATAGCACCTATAAAATAGATTTAAACTCTTCTGTAATACAAGTTGCATTTTCTTTCCAGTTTTGTCACTTGCTGTTTTGATTATGATGTTTCAGTCTGGATCACTGCAGAAAACAGATGGCATACCCAAAGATTTCATTTAAAAGAGTTTAATAAGTTTACAGAACTATAAGAAGGGTTAAGAGACAAAGCAATGGATAATGAAACACCCAAGAATTATCAACAGCAGGGAGCTGTTACCATCTCTAAGCCTAGAGAGACAAGAGGGAAAGATGTTACTAGAGTCCAGCAAGCACTGGAGCCATAGAAAGGAACCTTCTGCTCTCCTGCTGGTGCCTCCACTTAGCCCATATAATCCAGAAGCCAGAACGGGGTGGAAACCCAGTGCTGTCATCGACAGAAGCAGTCTTCTGGAACACAAAGCAAGGCAGAGAAGAGCAAAGACTGAGTCTACAAATATTCTTTGATTTCTAGAAGTTTCTATTTTTCATAAAGCCAAACTAATACTTTTTTCAGTTAGTTTCCAATTTCATCTTTAAAATAGCTTCTTCATTCAGAGATTACATAATTTTTCATACTTTCAAAAAATATACTTTCTATGTGACTAGAATTCTTTTCATTCCCAGGCGATTCATTGCTATTTCTTTCCTCAAGATTTTCACACTTGCTTTCC
Organism: Theropithecus gelada; assembly: GCF_003255815.1. Classification (NCBI taxonomy): domain Eukaryota; kingdom Metazoa; phylum Chordata; class Mammalia; order Primates; family Cercopithecidae; genus Theropithecus; species Theropithecus gelada. The sequence goes on along the minus strand of NC_037686.1, from coordinate 11,514,784 downwards.
CTTCTACTTGAACAGTTGTCTCCCCATTATAAGATTAACCAAATTGAGGCTATCCTTTAGATTTCTGACCAGTTAGAGAAGTGTTATTTTCAGAAATGGTCACAGTGCCTGCCAAATGGCAAGACTTGGGGCCAAATATTCACTTTATATTGACAATGTTACACTTTGCCTGAATGTTCTGGAATGCAGCAACAGTTAAGAAATCACCCCACTTTCTTGTGCTCTAGCAGTCCCCAACCCTTTCAGCACCAGGGACTAGTTTCACAGAAGACAATTTTTCCATAAACCAGGGCAGTGGGGCTGGGAGTGGGGGTGATGGTTTCAGGATGATTCGAGTGCATTACATTTATTGTGCATTTTGTTTCTATTGTTATTGCATTGTAATATAGAATGAAATACTTATACAACTCACCATGATGTAGAACCAAAGGGAATGCTGAGCTTGTTTGCCTGAAGCTAGGTAGTCCCATCTGGGGATGATGGGAGACAGTGACAGATCATCAGGCATTAGACTTTCATAAGGAGTGCACAACCTAGATCCCTCACATGCATGGTTCACAATAGGGTTTGCACTCCTATGAGAATCTAATGCCACCGGAGCTCAGGTGGTAATGCAAGTGATGGAGAGTGGCTGTAAATACAGAGGAAGCTTCACTTGCTCATCCGCTGCTCACCTCCTGCTCTGAGCCCTTGTTCCTAACAGGCCATGGAAGGATACCTGTCTGTGGCCTGAGGGTTGGGGATCCCCGTTCTAGGAAATGCTTACTGCAAAGAACTACCCTTCTCCTTTTGAATTAGTCAGGACACATAGATGCTGCCCTTTCTTAAATATAGTGAAATCAGACACACACTCTCCAAACTCCCACTCTTTGCCTTATAAATGATTCACTGAATTGTTTGTACCTAGTGACCAATTCGTACAAAACAATACCTACTAACTTGGCTTGGCCAAACTTTCATGAGTTTTTCTTCTTCCCTTAGGCCCTTGGACTTTGACCAGGCATTGGAAAAAGCAAGTGTCATAACTCAGAACAAGCCCTTTTTAACAACTCCTCCCAAATTCTCTAACCTCAGGAAAAAGTGTTAACTGTCAGATCATAACATTGCCCATCTCACTTCGTCACCCTGACTGTTTCTTGCCTGGTTTATCCTTTTCAGAAAAGAAACTCGTTTTTCTGCCTGACCTTTGGGGCACTCACAGATCTCATGGTCCTTATGGTCAGAGCATAAAAGCCCTTTCTCTACCTTTTCTTCCTTTCACAAAACAACCCTCACCTTACTGTCATAGTAGCCCTCCCCATATGTAAATTATCATTTTGAATAATGTCTCTCTTTGTGAAAAACTCTTTATTCAAAGTCCAGATTTGTTATTTATTTGACATACTTTTGTCCTTGCTTGCCTTAAAAGCTGCTAGAGTTTAGAAAATGAGTTGTTATTCATTCAACAAACATTTATGGAGCAGAAATCTGTTCTAGATACTCTGCTAGATGCTGGGGATACAGTGAAGAGAAATACAATGTGCATTCCTTTAGGGAACTTGCAGTAAAATGCAGTGTACAAAGTGCCATCAGAAAAATAAATAGTGGCAATATAATACTCGGATAGTACATAGGAAAGGCACTGATTCCTGAGGGAGATAGAAGATAGAATGTTATCAAAAGTTGTAGTGTGTAAGCTGATCAGAATATATAGGTTATGATCAAATACAGAAATGCATATCATAGAAAGTAACTTCAAACAGTGACTATAAGCAGTTACTTTCTATGATAAAGAAAAGATACACAGTCGGCCCTCCATTTATTTCTTTGGGGTTTACATTCATGGAGTGAACCAAATATGGATGGAAAATACTTGGGAGAAAAAGAAATGGATGGGTGTGTCTATACTGAACGTGTACAGACTTTTTTTCTTGTCATGGTTCCCTAAACAATACAATATAATAAGTACTTACATAGCATTTACATAGCATTTACACTGCATTGTGTATAAGGAATCTAGAGATAGAATCTACATGGCAGGATATGAGTAGGTTACATGCAACTACTGCACCATTTTATATAAGGGACTTGATAATCTGCTGATTTTGGTATCCACGGGGGTCCTGGAACTAATTCCCCCGGGCACTAAGAAACAACTGTATGTGTTCAAAGTTGGGAACGTTAGAAATAGGTAAAGCTGAGATAGCTAAGGCTTCATTTGTGGTTGATGAGGTGAGTCTAGGAGAATAGTGAAGACTCGAATGGCATAGAAATGTTTCAGATGATAGTTCTGCAGTTTCATGAGCACAGGGAGCTGGAACAGAGATGTGTGTTGAGGGGAAAAGAAAGGGAAGGGTCTGAATCAGTCTTTCATTTCTGTATTCATGGCACTCTTACAGAGCTCATTGGACTCCATACCTATGTTTAGCTTATGCTGTACCACAAAATTATATATATTTTACTTGTTATACTGATTCTTTATTTAATTTAGACATCAGTTTGTAGATCTAATGCACTAGGAAGCATGATCATTGCACACATTTTTCCCCAAAGCAGGACTTAAATAACTCAATTTCCATGGTTGACAACATGTTGATGTCAAGCACATGACAACATCATTGTACTGTAGTTACAAAGAACAGCAACTCATGCTCTAATACTGGATAATTTCACAATGGACAATTTCAGGCATCACCATAAGAAGAACTTAGTAATTTTATTAAGTCCATATGTTCAAAGTGAGCATATTTGGGCTGAATTTGATTGAGTGCTATCCTGAGGATGGTGCGCATTTGTCAGAGTTTATTTTCTGCTGTGTGACAGACCTGCAGTGATGGTCCAACTGACTCAGACCTTATGGCTAATTTTTCACATTATAATGCGATTTCTACCTTGGCAATCCAACAGATGGTTTCTCTCTTCCTGTCTTGGATATTATGAGAACGTGGATCAGATTCAGAGTCTTGTAAAAGCTACTGTTGAAATGTTGACACAAATCATGAGCAGCTTCACGCCTGTGTACAAAAGTGAGGTATTCCTGGCCTTCCCTGCCAACTAATCAAATTTAATTGTTGTGGCCTCACAACTCTGGCTCGGCATTATGTGGAAAGAGACATTCCAGGGCGCAATAAGCTATTTCATTTACATTATTTCTAGTGTTGTTTATTACAGTTTGCTAGATCTCATGGCAGGAAGTTTTTTTTTTGTTTTGTTGTTGTTGTTGTTGTTCTAGAGCAGAAGGTAATTTTTCTCTCTCGATATTTCTAGCCTCTATGCTGGCCAAATTCTCACATATGAGGTAGTCAATGTGAAGAACTGCAGGTTTGAAAATATATGTACTTTTAGTATGAAAGTAATTTTGATTGAGTGAGAAATTCACATTTTAGCTGGAGAGATTATGCAAATATTACTAGGTTTTATGAAAGCTCTACTAGAAAATTGCATTTTAACCAGAAATAAAGACATTCCAATATTGGTAACCTTTTTTGACACGAGGGGCAAGATCATTAACTTACTTCCTCATCATGCTTCATATTTTATAGTCACTCTCTGCAGTAAGGCTCTTACAGTTGTTTTATAAAGCATGTGTGATTTCAACATTTATTGGAAAATTTTAAGCATCTAAATATAATTAAAGAAGAAAAAAGAAGACGGTCTTTTTGGTATTTTATATTCTGAATTTATGGAACATTTTATGAGAAATAATAACTATGACCTTTTATTATAAGTTTATTCCTAAATATTTAAAGAGAAACATAATTCAAATTTATAATATAAATCCATGGTGCAAATAGGTTTGGTGTTAATGAATAAAACATGCAAGCATTTTATCAGAAAATTTTAATTCTTGAATTTGTGATAAGAGTGAGTGAAGAACTTATAAATATTTATACACACATATATTTAATAGAATACTCAAAGTTTACAGCATTTATGATGACAAGAATATGGCTCTCTAAAATAAGATTTATAGTTTTATATTGTTAGGATTAAATAACTCTGGGTAGAAGATTAAATATTTTATAAAGGCCTGTGGGTTAACCTGAATAGTTTTTATTTTCAAAACAGAAAGTGAGTATCCATTGCTAGAACCTGTAAAAATTCCATCTAAAAGTCTATTTTCCTATCATATATCTTCACTAGAGCATGCAGATTAGACTGCTAAGCAAATAGCCCAACTGAACTCAAATCTAGAACTGTCTTAATATGTATGATGTGATTTTTAAAATACCTAACAGTGACTGGCATATAGTAGATGTTCAAACTGATATTCTTGTCTCCTTGGAAGTAACAGGATAAATGTTTTTATCTATTTGTTTCAAGATAAATAAAAAGATAAATGGTTTCAGTTACAATTTCCTTTTTACCAACTGGTAAAATAAATTTTAACCTATTTTCCTTTGTATTAATAATATATAATGTTCATATATTAATAACACAAAAATAAGTTCAATATAAGTGGTCAGACCAATTCTCTGTTATAATGGCTCAACACAGTCTTCTAGGCACAACACTTCAACGTTATCACTTGCAGGAAACCCAGTACGTTATCTAGTTATTTCAATGACTTGGCTTTCTCTCCAACTTCTCTAGTCTAATACCTCAATACATTGCTCCATCCAGCATATGCTGTTCTTATCTTATGCTTTTAACTTTTTACCTTCCTAACTCTGTGATTTTGTTTTTTCTACTCCTTCTCTCTAAAATACCATTCTAAACTGATTAGCCAGTAAATCCTATTAATTATTTACGTCTATGTTCAAATACCACTTCTGCAACATGATCTTGTCCAGTCTCCACAAATCATAATTAATACTTCCTTCCACTGATTCCCCAAATTTTTATACATAAATCATAGCAATTACTTTATTCTATCATTTATGTCAATATTTGTATGCTTGTTTCCTTATAGTAACATCCTTAGCAATAGGTGTACATTTTTTTTCTGTTCACTTCACAATATCTCATCTACTTGAGCTTGTAATATAGAAGTATTGATCATTGAACGTACAATGAAAGAATACAAGCCTTTGACTAAAACTTGATGAAGAATATACACAAATTTATAGAAATGTATACACATGTGCTACAGTTTTCCAGTGTTTAAATATTATTGAGGACTCAAATGCACTGTTTTTACTTTCTTATTATGATAAGAAATGCATAATATAAAATTTTAACATTTTTAAATGTACAGTTCAGTAGTATTAAATGTATTCACATTGTTGTACAACTATGTTGTACATCTCCAGAAATTTTTATCATCCCAAACTGAGACTGTGTACTCACTGAACAAACACATATCACTTCATTTTATAACAGCTATTACAAGAGATACTCTACATTACGATCCTTACAACATTCATACATATTTCAGCTTTTGATAGTATAACAAATTCATGTCAGGAATTGCTACTCATTAGGTGTAGGTCACACAAATAACTCCAAAATGGAAGACTGAAAAGCTGTATTTCATTCTGATGCTTCAAAATATTAATATACATCTGTAGGGACTATAACTTGTCATGGGTTAAAAACGCAGTACAACTCAAAAATGATATACCAAATGTTATTACAATATCTTTTAAAGCTCCTTATACATTTACTGTGTTAGGAGCAAAGATACTACAATAAAAATGTTTCAGTAAGTGTTCTACACTATATATTTCTTTAAATTGTAATTATAAATACTTATAACTTCATTTCCATTCTCACATAAAAAGTTGTCTTAAGAATACAAGAAACTTTAACTCTGCTTATAGATGTCAGAGTTCTACAAAGAAAGATGACAAATACGCCAAGTGTTAAGGAAAGGATAAGAGTTACTTGAACAGTGTGAGGAGCAAATAATGCAAATAATGATGAGTTAACGTAGGGTCAGGAAACAGAAGTAAGTGGCCAGAGAAGTACAAACGTGGACATGATTGAAGAGGAGAATGAGCAAGCTAATCCCTACCTTCTTCCTGTTCCTGGAACATTATGCTCATTCTTTAGTCATGGAATATAACCTTACGGAATTCTTATATTTTAAAACATCTTATTCTCCCACAAAACTGAGAATATATTGACAAAATGAACAGTGTCTTTATTATTTAGTGTAACATCTCCCAGACCTATCACTGTGTTTAGAACGTTGTGTGCAATCAATAAATGTTTTTATTAGAATTGACTTATTAAGCATTGAAAAGAGAAGTATCTGGAATCTAACTCCTTTCCCTTCCCTCACGTTATGTCAGAGAAATTGTCAGGAAATCCATGAAAACCATTTTAAGGGTGGTTCGACAGTGTAGAGAAAGAAAAGAACAGGAAAGGATTACCACTACAGTCATATACATTCTAATTGTAAACAACATGATACATCTATGAAATAAAATTTCAGCTTGTAAAATATTTTTCCACCTCTTAAATGATATTGTAGTAATAATAATGATGCCAATAATAACAGCTAATATTTACTGTTTCCATCACGCCTTTTACTGTCTTTAGACTTGACATGTACTAATTCATCTATTTCTCACACCTGTAATGTAATGTGGTTATAAGCCCCATTTTACAGATGAGGGGACTAAGATGTGGACAGGTTAAGGAAGGCATCCAATCTTTCAGCCACTTATTTGTGAGGCTGACTTCTGAACCCGTGCTCTGCTCCAGAGCCAATACTTTCAATCATTATCTTAAAGTGCCCTACGGTGTTAGAAATGAAATAATCCCTTTGCTTATGCTATTGTTCTTACTTCAAATGACTTATTTGGTAAGAGAGAGAAGTTGTAAGATTGCCAGTTTTTGGCTGGTCGCAGTGGCTCACACCTGTAATCCCAACACTTTGGGAGGCCGAGGCGGGCAAATCACGAGGTCAGGAGTTCGACACCAGCCTGGCCAATACGGTGAAATCCCGTCTCTACTAAAAATACAAAAATGAGCCAGGTGTGGTGGCTGGCACCTGTAGTCCCAGCTACTCAGGAGGCTGAGGCAGGAGAATGGTGTGAAACCAGGAGGCGGAGCTTGCAGTGAGCCCAGATCGCTCCACTGAACTCAAGCATGGGCGACAGAGCGAGACTCCATCTCAAAAAAACAAAACAAAACAAAACAAAACAAAAAGATTGCAAATTTTCAACATAATCCTAACCAAAGACAAGACTAATTTGATATCCACTGACTCATTAAATCCTGCAACTCCTGGAAATTATTTAAAATGCCAAAAATAATTAAATGGAAGCTATATTAACATTTAAAAATACATACATAAATAACTTACCTCTCAATGTTTATTAATGTTGGAGACACTGTAACACACTTAAAATATTTTTGTACGTAGGTAAATTCATGTTAATAAGCAAAATGAATTTTCCTGCCATGTAAATTAAGGTGGTAAATTCATTTTATTTTAGGAAATGTGGCTTGAGGTAGAGAAAGAGATATCATGAATGTACATACACACATATATATGTATGTACACCCACATTCCATACATGTACATGTTATGTACAACTATGGAAAAACACAATATTATTTTCTTCATTTTACAGATGAGAAAATTATAGTCACATGGTCTGTTTTGCTCGGATTTACAAAGCATGTTAAAGATTATATGCTAGAGAAATCTAAATCATCCAGTTACCTCCAGTCTCCCAGTCTTCCCAGCTGAGGCTGCAGATCGTAGAATAAAGCAAAGCCACTCCTTGGTAAGCTTTGCTAAATTCTCAACCCACTTCCCCCAGTCCATAAGCACATTAAAATGACTGTTTTTAGGCTTTTATGGGTTGGGGTGATTTGTTACACAGAAATAGAAACTAAAACAGTATACAAGCAAAATAAAAGTTGCTGCTCGCTCACATTTTAATAACTATGTGGAAATAGAGATTTTTGACATATTCAGAAAACAGAATTTGATATTCCTTGCACAGTTTCTCAGTGTGATATTCCTCTCTCCAAAATTTTCATTATTGCAAAAGACAGTTACTAGGGGTTTTTCCTTTATTGAAATGGGAGAGAAATCACTCTTCATAATCTTAGACATCTATTTTGTTCTTTGGAGTTTAAATCAATTTCTGTAATAATTGGAATGCTTATTTCTTGGATTTTAAAATAGATTTTCCCTAAATAATTCTTTGCATTACATTTCCATTTTTAAATTATATGTCTATTTAAATGCAAATTACAATATTTTCCTTTATGAAATAGAGAAATGTAGAAATGTTCTACCACATAGCAACTATTAACTTTTTTTTTTTTTTTTCCCCACATTGTCACGCAGGCTGGAGTGCAATCTCGGCTCACTGCAGCCTTGACCTCCTGGGCTCAAGCAGTCCTCCCGCCTCAGCCTCACAAATCGCTGAGACCACAGATATGCACCACCACGCCAGGCTAATTTTTGTATTTTTAGTGGAGACAGAGGGTCGCCATGTTGCCCAGGCTAGTCTGCTGGACTCAAGCACTCCGCACAACTCCGCCTCTCAAAGTGCTAGGATTACAGGCTGAGCCACCGAGCCCGGTCCTGTTTGACATTTTCTATAACATTTTATGCATCTGTAGTTAAACAGTTAAAAGTTTCTTTAAGATCTTTGCAATTATTTTATTTTATTTTATTTTATTTTTTAAATTTATTTATTATTATTATACTTTAAGTCGTAGGGTACATGTGCATAACGTGCAGGTTTGTTACATATGTATACTTGTGCCATGTTGGTGTGCTGCACCCATCAACTCGTCATTTACATCAGGTATAACTCCCAATGCAATCCCTCCCCCCTCCCCCCTCCCCATGATAGGCCCCGGTGTGTGATGTTCCCCTTCCTGAGTCCAGGTGATCTCATTGTTCAGTTCCCACCTATGAGTGAGAACATGCGGTGTTTGGTTTTCTGTTCTTGTGATAGTTTGCTAAGAATGATGGTTTCCAGCTGCATCCATGTCCCTACAAAGGACGCAAACTCATCCTTTTTTATGGCTGCATAGTATTCCATGGTGTATGTGTGCCACATTTTCTTAATCCAATCTGTCACTGATGGACATTTGGGTTGTTTCCAAGTCTTTGCTATTGTGAATAGTGCTGCAATAAACATACGTGTGCATGTGTCTTTATAGCAGCATAATTTATAATCCTTTGGGTATATCCCCAGTAATGGGATGGCTGGGTCATATGGTACATCTAGTTCTAGATCCTTGAGGAATCGCCATACTGTTTTCCATAATGGTTGAACTAGTTTACAATCCCACCAACAGTGTAAAAGTGTTCCTATTTCTCCACATCCTCTCCAGCACCTGTAGTTTCCTGACTTTTTAATGATCGCCATTCTAACTGGTGTGAGATGGTATCTCATTGTGGTTTTGATTTGCATTTCTCTGATGGCCAGTGAATACTGATCACTGTTGATTTTTTTCCACCAATTTCTCGACTATTAAATTCTATGTTCTTTTAAATAAAATTAATTTTAACATGCTGAAATTGAATCATGTTCATACTTATATTGAATATATTTATTGTCAATTTCTTAATTTTATAGACAAGTAGATTTTATTATGGTAAATCCACATAGTATTACTTTTTTGAAAGTGCATAAAAATTAGCTCATAGATTAATTCCTGAAATTGCATCACTTTGAAGCTATTAGATAGATTCATTCTTCACCCTATTTAAATCAAATTTTCTTTATTTTCAGCGCATTAATTTCAATGTACATGAGGTATGGGAGTTTGCTTGCTTTTTAAGTTTTTTGATAAAACATCCTGGGGAGGAGGCCAGAGAACGTACCATGAGAGTTAGAGGATTTACACAAAGTTCATTTACCCTTTTCATTGTTTCTCTGAGTTTGAAATGTGCTCATTGATCTTCTACCTGGTGATTTCCAAGCTGTTGAGCAACAGTAATCTGGTGTTTCTGTAAAAATGAAACTGCACTTTGGCATGCAAGTGAATGAATGTGAATGTCACATTCTGATTAAAAGTTGTCTAGGTTTTCTCCTCAAAAGTTTGCACAACTTTTTTTTGTATATTCTTGCTGAACACAAAGTTTACACAGTTGGCTGGGAAATAAAACCATAGAATATATAATAATATTAACACTATAATTTTTATATGAGTATATTTATATCCTACTCAGGAAAATTATTCCTTTGTAATCTCTTTTTTTCTCTTTGGTCTCATCTGACTTTTATTTATCAAACTCTGGATCATTAAGAAATAAATTCATTTAGACAGTTTTTATTAGCTTTTATTTATTGAGCCCTTGTTTTAAGCCACGTACCACTCTAGGCACTTTACACATAGTAATCCAAAGTTTTACTATTACTTTCTTAAGCGGGACCTATTGTGATCATTTTATTGCCAAGGAAACTAAGGCACAGACAGGTTACTTAAACTTTTCAAGGTCACATGTTGAGTAAGCAACAATGCCAGTCATTTATATGTAGATCATTGAAATGATACATTTACTGTAAATAAATTTCAAACTCATCCTCCATATTTGACAAGCTATTTAGCTAAAATATCACTCCAATATTTAACAACTCTTATCGACAACTGCATTTTGCTACTCTGGTGGATTTTAAAACTTCAGCACAAAATTCAAGAGAAATTGGCCCTGCTGGCATTTCTAATCCCACTTTCCAACATTCCCCTACTCCAATACTCCAGTTATTCCAGATTGTATACTTTTCCAAATGTTCCATGTAATTTCTTACTCTCATGACACTTTCTCTTTTACTCTATCTTCATGGAATGTTCTTCCCCTTATCCTTGGTCACCAGGAAATATCTCTTCATTCTTTCAAATCTAGCTCAGGTGTCATTGCTTCCAATAAACCATCCTTAAATTCTACTACCATCAAATAATTGATCAATCCTTCTACTATTTCTTTATGTTGGGCATTATTGAAATATTATATGTTGTATTGTGTTAGAATAATTTGTTTATCCATTTCATCTCTACTAGCCAAAGTTTCCTTTTCAAGAAGGAGCCATGTTATTCATTTTTGTGTTCCTGGCTGTATTAGTCTGTTCCCACATTGCTGATAATGACATACCCAAGACTGGGCAATTTACAAAAGAAAGAGGTTAAAAGGACTTATAGTTCTGCATGGCTGGGGAGGCCTCACCATCATGGCAGAAAGTAAGGAGGAGCAAATCACATTTTACATGGATGGCAGCAGGCAAAGAGAGAGAGCTTGTGCAGGAGAAGCTGTTCTCCTGTTTAGAAAACCATCAGATCTCATAAGACGTATTCACTATCACAAGAACAGCACAGGAAAGACCTGCCCCCATGATTCAATTACCTTCCACCGGGTCCCTCTTACAACATGTGGGAATTGTGGAAATTATAATTCAAGATGAGATTTGAGTGAGGACACAGCCAAACCATATCACTGGCATCTAGGCTAGTATCAGATAAATAATAAATGCTGGTTGAAAAAAATGAGTATGTAAAAATTAGAGTGAAATCTTTAGTAAACTCTAGAAAACTTGTGAAATTTAATTAATTAAATGTAAATTTAAGATATGACATTAACACTACAGGTTGTTGATTCATTTTGTACAGAAAATAAATATTGCCTTACCAAGTAGTATAGGTTGTTTGTGTGTGGGGGGATGGGGGAGAGTAATTGATAGTCACAGAGTGTTTATTTCTTAAATAATATTATATCCAATTTTACAATTCAGTGGCATATTGACTAAGGCAATTTAATCTCATGTTTTCTTTCGTGCAATTCAGAAATGGGAAGGAAGCAAATAAATATTTTCTTCTTACAATAGGAAGGAGAAGAATATTAATAACTAATAATACTTTTTGCATGTTTACTACATAGTGGGTACTATACTCAAAACCAACTTATGTAATAGCTACTTTCATTATCTCCATCTTACAGCTGAGTTAGAGGAGGTGCAGAGAAATTAAATGAACTGTAAGTGTTACTGACTAAATTGAAAGCAGGCCTGTCTGATATAAATGACAAAAATATCTGAAAAAAGATCAAAAAGCCTGTAATACACTGATGCTGTTCCTCTTTGAGGAACTAGAGCCCCAGGGAATCTCAGGGTCCATCTCTCTCATACCACAAAATGCTGTGCTATATCTTCCAAAATGTAGTTTTGCTGTCAATATTCTCATTGCTTACTTCTCCATGTCTGGGAACCTCTAGCCTCTGAGAAGCCCATGGCCTTTTGTATGTATACCAGATTATAATTAAAATTATTTCCTAAACCTGAAATGAATAAGCAGACTTCATTGAAGATACTCTGGACTACTATGCATTCACTATCTTTTTCTTGTCTACTTACAAAAGTAATACATACTCATTGTAGAAAAGAGAAACTAACACTAAAGAAAAACATCATTAATAATCCTATAAGCCAAATCTAAATCCTGCTAAAATTTTGGTGAATAAGAAAGAATGGGGAGGGGGTAAAATTTTTAAACAGAAAATGAGGGAAATTCCATATACATTCTTTTGAAACTTGATTTTTAGTTTAATATGTCCATGTATATTTGCTCATGTTATTGAATAAATTTCCAGTTACCTCAGTGCATTCATAATTGCTAATATTTCTCAAGAATTTCTTTATCTGCTTGGCAATGTACTTTATAATTAAATACTTCTCACATATCAGTCTACCAGAACTACTTAAGGACCTATTGTGTTAATGTAGGTGAGAAAATGAAAGTCTGAATAGGATAGTTTTACTGAGAATATTGAGAAATAGACTGGCCTGAATTTAGGTGTTAAGAGTGGCATTGTTGATGATGAAGAAATCAAACAGTTTATTTGTCTGAGGGGAGTGAAAAAAAGAGAGCAGTGAAGAAAAGGTGTCTTCCGAGGTGTCTGGCTATAGCAACTGAATGCATGGTACTTCCATGCACTCTGAGACAGACAATACCGGGAGAGGGCCAGACTCGGTAAGAACAAAGGGGAAGTTAGGTTTTGTGGAGCTTGAAGCTTATGTAATTTGCTCACCATATGACCATGAACATATTGCTACATTACTTCCATGGCACTGGAGGAAACCTGTGCTTATGAGGCTTATGTTTGAGCCTTATTGGTTAAATCTCCCACTTGATAGGGAGTTTACTTTTGGACCTGCTGAATGCAAGGGACATCCAAATAGAGTTGTGAAATAAGCAGTTCAAAAATACAGAGATGTCTTATTTACAGTTGCAAGCACCACGCTTGGCATGAAATAGCACACAGTACTTAAGAATAGAATAAAATAATTGCCTCAATACTGTCTTCTCATGATTAAGGAGGATGAATAGAAGCTGATTGCCTAGAAACAACTCATTCCATGCTTCTAGACTGGGGAGACATGAATGGTAATGGACAATTGAATGCTACCTCACAGAAAAGTACAAATGATAGCTGTTGCCCTGCCAAAGGAGGACATCTTGCCAGCCATGACAAAACAAGGCTCCAGCATCACTTTTACTCCAAAGGATGATTGGAGAACATTTACACTCTTCCTGGTTTATGATTCCTCCATCTCTTTAGCTCTCAAATTAATGTACCAGAAAAACTAAAGAGTACTAGAGTAGACCTTAAAAGTATTTTTCTCCTTTTAAAAAAATACCAAAGAATCAATATTTCTCTTGAGATTATGATGAGCCTTATAGCTTACTCACTTTAGGTATATTAATTACTAAAAGAACATCTTGAAAGTTTACCTCTCTAATGCTCTGCTTCTGAACAAATTGTTTTTTTTTTTTTTGTTTTTTGTTTTTTTGTATTTTTAGTAGAGACGGGGTTTCACTGCATTAGCCAGGATGGTCTCGATCTCCTGACCTCGTGATCCGCCCGTCTCGGCCTCCCAAAGTGCTGGGATTACAGGCTTGAGCCACCGCGCCCGGCCAACAAACTGTTGTTAACTGTTATCTGTGTGGGAAAATAGACGTGGTTTACATAGTGCCAAAAATGTGTCAGGCTCAATGAGCGATCAGATGCACTGCCAATTTGAAAATGGAGAATTCCAGACTCAGTTTCATTTCATCACCCAAGGGCATATACTAGTAAACAAGAACAAGAATTCAAAAGCAGGTTGTTATTATTGCGCTTGCTTATTCTCAAAGCCCATGCTCTTTCTAGTACGTGAGGCTGCCTCAGCTCAAGATTTTAAGACTATGACTAATAAGAAATATTTATTGAGGAAAATGGTGGGAAAGGCTACCAACAGTGAGGAGCTTATTATCTCTAACTAGGTGTTGCCTAAGGGAGCCAGCAATAGGTCCTTCCCCAACTGTGTGGGCAGGTGAAGGAGAAGTCTCCCGCCCTATGCTCTGGGATTTGAGATGGTTGGAAGAAAGTCAGCAGTCATTCTTCTCCCTCCAAACCCTTTACCCTAGCAAAGTTCTCACCCCCAGAAGGGAAAGGATTGGCACTTTGACACACCATTTTTAAAGATTGCTAAAGATTAACAAGAACCCAGTCAGAGCCACTCTGGCAGAGGTAACTAGCTGTTCACCTAAAAGTTCACATTCCAACTTCCAGAAAGTGTTAAGTGACAAACTGCTTAGCAAGAAACTCTATTTCCCAGTCCCACTGCAACGATATGCCCATATGGGTACATGACTACTTTTTGCCTATGAAATGGGACTAGAAAGGATATGGATTCAACTTAAGAGTTTATAAGAATCAGTTGGAACATTTTCATTCTGGTTTTCTCTCACGGATTTGACGCAGAGGACTCTGAGGACTCTAGCAGATGACAGAACAGCAAGTTAGCAGAAGCCTGAATCCCTAAATGATTACGTGGAAGAAATTCACCTACTGACAAGGTATGTCTGTTTTGCAGTGAAAACTGGAACTATTGCACTATAAGCTTTTTTGGTGTTAATCACTGGTGGTTATGGCAGCTAATGTTACCCTAACTGATCCCCAAAGCCAACAGAAACAATGAACACGTCACCAATGGTAATAAGGAATAAACAGAACTGAAAGAAGCAATTATTGGCTATATATATGCAAATAAACATTTGGCTGAATCACAGGAACCTGTAAGGGTGATGTAATTTCAGGTTGAGTTCAGCTGAGGGCAAAGGCACCGGCTCAGTCTAATCCTTGCTCAGTACAAACTCTAAGCAAACTGAATACTAAGCATTTTATTGACCTTTCAAAATGCTTGGTATGTGCTGTTCTCTCTGTGGACATGTCTCTGGCTACCTGAAGGCATCCAGCAAGTGAAAAAACAACTCAGACCACACATTTTCCACCTATGTTCTTCGGGATGTGCTGGAGATGATATGTGAAGAGAAAGAGACTCAGCTTAAGACTCAACAACTCCAGTAAGCCATCTACATACATAGTAGCCCACTTAGAATGTCATAGTGCCATTTGGTCACTCATATTTTAAATGTTTCCTCTAAGGGGCTGGCAGTAATAAATGAAGGAAAGGTTAAGAGCAATTTCCAAACCCACCATGTCTTTATAATTCCAACTCTCGGTTGTCACTCATTGATTTAGCTGGCAGAACCAGAGTGTTCTCTTTAAACACATTTGTCCCTATGTAATTGCCGTGCACACGTTCTCTGCTCTGGAGGTATCAGAATGATACCCATCTGTCAACTCTTTGGCAAAGATGGAACTATAATCCCATTTCAGGGACTGAGCCTTGCCATCTGCTAAGGGTTCAAATGCTCCTTTATAGATATTTCACTCAACTAATAGGAATGAGAAGATATTATCTCAAATTTGTGAGTTGCTATGAAGTCATAAATTAAAGTAAGCACAAGGCTGATGTTCTCACCATAAGCCAGTAAGTTGCTTGTCTGGTTATTTGTTAGCTGAGCAATTCTGGGAAGAGAATGAAAAACATTTTGTTGACGAGAATCTGTATTCATCAGTTTTTGTACAAGACTAAGAACTTAGCATGCTTTTACATTGGAAATTTGGTAATTAATATCAGGTATGTGGTTTGATTTCATGTTTTTAAAATTGTTCAATTCTTTCAGTTGCTAAATCTGTCCCTGTTCAATGAGCTTTAAAAGGAAAACTGGTGTAAAAGGAAAACATGTATTTTGTAAAAAGATGAAATTATAGAAAAGCAGAAATTGAACTAAACTCATCCTTAGTTCTACTTTTATCATTTTCTAGTTTTCCAACAAGGAGTTTTCCATACATATTTATACATGATTGAAAGTGCATATGTGCAAATATATTCATTGTTCTTTTTACTAAATTTTTAAAACTGGTTTCTCACTTGGCTTTATTATACTGTCTTCAAATGTGTCAGGCTTGCAAGTAACTCACTTGCAGTTTCCTCTGCCATACTCTTCCTCTACCCATTCTCATGCTTTGCTCCTTCACCTACTTTAATTTTTATTCAAGTTTTACTTTCTCAATACTTCTTTTCCTCCTTTATTTTTATTTCTAGATTTTCACTATGCAATATATTATTTACTTTACATACTAGAATGTTAGCAATGGATAAATAACATTATGTCATGTTTATCTATTACATTTTAGCTCACCCTCTATGTTTCTGGTTATGTTGTTTCATATTTTATTGCAAAAATTTGTTGTTAATATTTAATTGGGGCTATGAGTGATAGACTTTTTCAGTATAAAAATCAGTGGGAAAAAAGATAGAAATCTACATGTTTGTTTAAATAAAAATAAAAATTTTTAAATAGCAAAAATATCAAAATCAGAAAAAAACGGCAGATTTTAGAGAATGTGGCTATATTTATTTTGAATATAGAAAAATGAGTTTGCATTTCTATGTATTCATCTTTACTTCATAGATTGCTCCATCAATACTAAGCTCAGAACAGTTCTTCTCTCCTTGGAAATTTAACAAATATTTATATTTATTTTATTTCATATTTCTTATGGTTTGATTTTTTCAATTTTCCCTTAGATGCATCAGTAAATTTAATTATTTGTTAGCTTGTGTTTGTTTTTAAATGACTAACTCTTGTAGATATCGGTTGCTTCTTGCCTATCCCAAACTAATTCCCTCTTCCTCTGTTAATAGCATCCTGATTTTCCATTGGGGAGTAAGTCAACCTTCCTTAGATAGTAGCATAAGGACCTTTATTGTACACAATCAACTGGATTTGGACAGAGTCAATGAATTTATCCATGAATGGGTACCTGCCTTCAGTCCAGTGAAAATCACCCGGGCACTTCTGTACAGCCCAAGGGGGAATAGATCCTTTTCTCTAGGGTTGTTCTGCTAGTTAAATGTATGCCTGAAGCTGCCCATCATCATGTTTGTGACACTAGGAGAGGAGGCACCTGTCCACACTGGCATCTTCTGATGTGGATATCATCTCGTGGCCTTTGGGCTGGTCATTGACCCCACAGATCTCCAATAACTCCAGCCAGAGGCTCAGGGACAGAGTTCAGATCTCCCTGGGCCTGAGCCCCTAAGGGGAGAGGTGGCCACAGTATCTGCGGACCAGCAGACTTACCCTCTCCTCCTTGTAATTCTGAGTAATCCGGGAAGCCCAGATGAGTGGGTTTCCCCCTAGCAAAACACATCAAGGGACAAAGTGCTTCATTAAACAGGTCTTGCTCCCTGTGCCACCCAACTGGGTGAGATGCTCCAAAAGAGGTTGTCAGATACCCTATTCAGGAGCAATCTTGCTGGCATCAGGTTGGTGCCCCAAAGGCCTGAGGTCCCAGAAGAAGGAGCAGGCACCCAGCCTCCTTACTGCTCTCCAGCCTCCTTGGAATGACATCTCCAAGCATGAGAGTAAATCAGTTGAATAGGGCCTGAACTGAACCCCCAGCAAACTGCAGAAGTCCTACAAAAGGGACCTGACTATTGAAAGAAAAACAAGCAGAAAGTGACAACAGCATCAACAACAACCAAAAAAGGCCCCCACAAAAACCCCATCCAAGAGTCAGCAGTCTCAAAGACCAAAACTAGACAAACTCACTAAGATGAGAAAGAATCAATGAAAAAATGCTGCAAACCAAAAAAGTCAGAGTGCCTCTTCTCCTCCAAATAGTCAACAAGGTCTCTCCATCAAGGGCAGAGAACTGGATGGAAGATCAGATGGACGAATTGACAGTAGCAGGCTTCAGAAGATGGGTAATAAAAAACTACAATTAGCTAAAGGAGCATGTTCTAGGCCCAAGTCATAATAGTGGAACAAGTCATAATAGTGGAATGTCATAAGGTTGGTCAATCAGTTAAGACAGGAGCTGCCTGTTTCACTTCTTTTGTGGTTTTTCTGTTGTTCCAGACTTCTTGGCTCCTGCAGGCCATCTGAATGTATATGTGCAGGTCACAGGGGTTACAATGGCTGAGTTCTGGCCCAGAGGCCTGACAATCAGATTCTCCTGGAAAAACTGTTAAAGGCAGTCAGAGAGAAAGGCCATGTCAACTACAAAGGGAAGCCCATTAGACTAACAGTGGGCTTCTCAGCAGGAACTCTACAAGCCAGAAGAGATTGGGGACCAATAATCAACATTCTTAAAGAAAAGAATTTTCAACCCAGAATTTCATATCCAGCCTACTAAGTTTTATAAGTGAAGGAGAAATAAAATCCTTTCAAGACAAGCAAATGCTGAGGGATTTCCTTACCACCAGGCAGGCCCTGCAAGAGCTCCTGAAAGAAGCACTAACTATGGAAAGGAAAAACTGGTACCAGCCACTGCAAAAGCACCCCAAAATATAAAGACCAATGGCACTATGAAGACACTTCATCAACTGGTATGCAAAATAGCCAAATAACATCATGATGACAGAATCAAATTCACATGAAAAATACTAATCTTAAATATAAATGTGCTAAATGCCCCAATTAAAAGACACAGACTGGCAAATTGAATAAGGATTCAAGAGCCATCAGTGTGCTGTATTCAGGAGACCCATCTTACGTGCAAAGACACACATCGGTTCAAAATAAAGGAATGGAAGAAAATTTACCAAGTAAATGGAAAGCAAAAAAAAGCAGGGGTTGCAATCCTAGTCTCTGACAAAACAGACTTTAAACCAACAAAGATCAAAAAAGACAAAGGGCATTACATAATGGTAAAGGGAACAATTCAACAAGAAGAGCTAACTATTCTAAATAAATATGCACCCAATATAGAAGCACCCAAATTCATAAAACAAGTTCTTAGAGACCTACAAAGAGATGTAGTCTCCCACACAATAATAGATAGTGGGGGACTGTAACATCCCACTGTCAGTATTAGACAGATCAATGAGACAGAACACTAACTATGATATTCTGGACTTGAACTCAGCTCTGGATTAAGTGGACCTAGTAGACATCTACAGAACTCTCTACCCCAAATCAACAGAATATACATTCTTCTCAGTTCTACATGGCACTTATTCTAAAATTGACCGCATAATTGGAAGTAAAACACTCCTCTGCAAAGGCAATAGAATAGAAATCATAACAGTCTCTCGGACCACAGTGCAATCAAATTAGAACTCAGGATTAAGGAACTCACTCAAAACCACACAATTTCATGGAAATTGAACAATCTGCTCCTGAATGACTCCTGGGTAATTAATGAAATTAAGGCAAAGATCAAGTTCTTTGAAACCAGTGAGAACAAAGAGACAATGTACCAGAATCTCTGGGACACAGCTAAAGCAGTGTTAAGAGGGAAATTTATAGCACTAAATACCCCCTTCAAAAAGCTAGAAAGATCTCAAATCAACACCCTAACATCACAATTAAAAGAGCCAGAGAGGCAAGAGGAAAAAATTCACATCTATCAGAAGACAAGAAATAACTGAGATCAGAGAAGAACTGAAGGAGACAGACATGAAAAACCCTCCAAAAAATCAACGAATCCAGGAGCTGTTTTTTTTTCTTTAATGAAAAAATCAACAAAATAGATAGACCTCTAGCTAGACTAATGAAGAAGACAGAGAGGAATCAAATAGACACAATAAAAATGATAAAGGGAACATTGCCACTGACCCCACAGAAATACAAACTATCATCAGAGAATACTATAAACACCTCTAGGCAAAGAAACTAAAAAATCTAGAATAAAATGACAAATTCCTGGACAGATACACTCTTCCAAGACTAAACCAGGAAGAAACTGAATCCCTGAATAGACCAATAACAAGCTCTGTAATTGAGGCACTAATTAATTGCCTGCCAACCAAAAAAAGTCCAGGACCAAATGGATTCACAGCTGAATTCCAACAGAAATACAAAGAGGAGCTGGTACCATTCCTTCTGAAACTATTCCAAACAATTGAAAAGGAGGGACCCTCCGTAACTCATTTTATGAGGCCAGCATCATCCTGATACCCAAACCTGGCAGAGACACAACAAAAAAAATAAAACTTCAGGCCAATATCCCTGATGAACATCGATGTGAAAATCCTCAATAAAATACTGGCAAACCAAAACAAGCAGCACGTCCAAAACTTATCCACCACAATTAAGTTGGCTTTATCCCTGGGATGCAAGGCTAGTTCAACATACACAAATCAATAAACCTAATCCATCACGTAAACAGAACCAAAGACAAGAACCACATGATTATCTCAATAGATGCAGAAAAGTCCTTTGATAAAATTTAACATCCCTTCATGTTAAAAACTCTCAATAAACTAGGTATTGATTGAACATATCTCAAAATAATAAGAGCTATTTAAGACAAACACACAGCCAGTATCATATTGAATGGGCAAAAGCTGGAAGCATTCCTTTTGAAAACCGAAATGCCCTCTCTCACCACTTCTATTCAACATAGTGTTGGAAGTTCTGGCTAGGGCAATCAAGCAAGAGAAAGAAATAAAGGGTATTCAAATAGGAAGAGAGGAAGTCAAGTTGTCTCTGTTTGCAGATGAGATGATTTTGTATTTAGAAAACCCCATCATCTCAGCACAAAAACTTCTGCAACTGATAGGCAACTTCAGCAAAGTCTCAGGATATAAAATCAATGTGCAAAAATTGCAGGCATTCTTTTACACCAACAATAGACAAGCAGCCAAATCATGAATGAACTCCCGTTCACAATCGTTAGAAAGAGAATAAAATACCAAGGAATACAGCTAACAAGGGATGTGAAGAAGCTCTTCAAGGAGAACTACAAACTACTGCTCAAGGAAATAAGAGAGGACACAAAGAAATGGAAAAACATTCCATCCCCATGGATTAGAAGAATCAATATTGTGAAAATGGTCATACTGCCCAAAGAAATTTATAGATTGAATGCTATTTCCATCAAATTACCGTTGATATTCATCACAGAATTAGAAAAAAACTATTTTAAATTTTATATGGAATCAAAGAAGATCCCATATAGCCAAGACAACCCTAAGCAAAAAGAACAAAGCTGGAGGCATCACACTACCTGACTTCAAACTATACTACAAGTCTACAGTAACCAAAGCAGCACGATACTGGTACCAAAACAGACATATAGACCAATGGAGCAGAACAGAGACCTCAAAAATAACACCACACATCTACAACCGTCTGGTCTTTGACAAACCTGACAAAAACAAGCAATGGGCAAAGGATCTCCTATTAAGTACATGGTGCTGGGCAAACTGGCTAGCCATATGCAGAAAACTGAAACTGGAACGCTTCTTTACACCTTATACAAAAATTAACTCAAGATGGATTAAAGACTTAAATATAAAACACAAGAAGAAAATCTAGGCAATACCATTCAGGATATAGGCATGGGCAAAGACTTCATGACTAAAACACCAAAAGCAATTGCAACAAAAGCCAAAATTGGCAAATGGGATCTAATGAAACTAAAGAGCTTCGGTACAGCAAAAGAAACTGTTATCAGCGTGAACAGACAACCTACAGAATGGGGGAAAATTTTTGCAACCTACCCATCTGGCAAACATCTAATATCCAGAATTTACAAGGAACTTAAACATGTTTTACATGAAAAAAACAAATAATACCATCAAAAAGTGGGCAATGGATGTGAATAGACACTTCTCAGAAGAAGACATTTACATGGCCAACAAACATGAAAGAAAGCTCAACATCAGTGATCATCAGAGAAATGCAAATCAAAACCACAGAGAGATACCATCTCATGCCTGTCAGAATGACGATTATTAAAAAGTCAGGAAACAATAGTCACTGGTGAGGCTGTGGAGAAATAGCAACGCGTTTACACTGTTGATGGGAATGTAAACTTATTCAACCATGTGGAAGACAGTATGGTGATTCCTCAAGGATCTAGAAATACAAATACCATTTGACCCAGCAATCCCATTACTGGGTATATACCCAAAGAAATAGAAATCATTCTACTATAAATACACGTGCACGCATATGTTTATTGCAGCAGTATTTACAATAGCAAAGACATGGAACCAACCCAAATGCCCATCAATGATAGACTGGATAAAGAAAATGTGGTATATATAAACCATGGAATACTATGAAGCCATAAAAAGGAATGAGATCATGTCCTTTGCAGGGACATGGAAGAAGCTGGGAGCCATCATCCTCAGCAAACTAACACAGGAACAGAAAACCAAACACCGCATGTTCTCAGTCATAAGTGGGAGTTGAACATTGAGAACACATGGACACAGAGAGGGAAACGATAGGCACCAGGGCCTGTTGAGGGGTAGGGGGTGAGGGGAGGGAACTTAGAGGATGGGTCAATAGGTGCAGCAAACCACCATGTCATATGTATACCTATGTAACAAACTTGCATGTTCTACACATGTATCCCATGATTTTAGAAGAAATAGAGAAAAAAAGTTGCAAATGTGTGTAATTTATATCTACCTATATATCATGATCATATATCTCATTTATTATACATATTTATGGTGCATAACATTTACATATCACATATACATATGCATATATATATCTTATACTTATATAATTTTTTTTTTTTTTTGAGACAGAGTCTTGCTCTGTCACCCAGGCTGGAGTGCAGTGGCGCGATCGCGGTTCACTGCAACTTCCCCACCTCCCGGATTCAAGCAATTCTCCTGCCTCAGCCTCCTGAGTAGCTGGGATTACAGGTATGCGCCACCATGCCTGGCTAATTTTTGTATTTTTAGTAGAGATGGGGGCGTCACCATATTAGTCAAGCTGGTCTCAAACTCCTGACCTCGTGATCCGCCCACCTCGGCCTCCGAAAGTGCTGGGATTACAGGCGTGAGCTACCGCACCTGGCCTAAAATGTTGTTTTGAAATAGCTTCAAGTGCAAAAACGTTTAACATTTTTAAACGCAGGAAGGTACATAGATGAAATTAAAATTCATTTGAAATCATACCACTGAGACAAAGAATCGCTATAAAGATTTGAAGAACACCATTCCATCTGCCTATGCACATATTAACTCATTTATATGTATATATGTATAATTATATATGAAGATATATTATTTATATATGTATGCATATAAAATATTTTCTATATATATATTTAATTATTAGGTATATACTATTTAAACCTCAATCTTATCTATAAAATAGGTATCACATTACCTAACTTAAAGGGTTGTTAATAAAGATGAAGTAACACACGTAATTGTCTCAACGTAGATAGATGTCCTTTAAAATTGTTTCCATATTGTCTAAGCCTTCATTATTTGTCTTTATAGTTCTGTCAATGTTCTGTGTTTATCTGCTTATTATTCCACCTTGTAATGTTTCACTTGTCAGTTTCCCTTAAGGACTATATCTTGTTCACTGTTATGTCTCTCAGTGCCAGACAGAATGAAGACACTTACCAAACATTTTAAAAATAGATATTTTAAAACATTACGTTAAAACACCTGTATATCCTAGGTTGTTAATAACTAGTTGTTGAACTTGAATTTAATCCAGCCACTTTATACAACAGATGTGAAAACTCTCCAGACATATTTAATTACTTCTCAAGGTTAAATTGTGGTTCATGCTTCTTGTTTAGAGCAGTAATTACAATTATCATGTAATTAAAAAGGTATAATATTAATTATTAAATGACTTTATATTAGTGATGAGATTATCACTCAAACTTCTGCTCAGGGTGCCCTAAATATTTCTTGGTAATAGAATGTTCTATAACTTCTCAGCATATTTCTGTGCATACATGCCATCTTATTATGTCTTTTGTGATGAAGTTTTCATAGTCTTTTTGGAACTTCGAACTTTAGTTCTCTTACTAATGGCAATGAGGCTTCCTTGTATTTTCTTCTTCTTTCTCAAGAATGTACCATTTGCCAGGTTTCAGTATCTCGACCAAAAACTACTCCTCTGCACCCTAAAATATCCTTAAAGAAATGGATTTTAAAACTACTACTACCTTTAATTAGTACATATATAGACTACAAGAAATCAAAATGGTTTCTAAAAGTTCAAAGCTTGAAAAGGTCATCTGACATCCAACTAATACAACAGAAGACATTTTAACCAGTGAGTAGTTCCAGTGGGTTATTTGAAGTTTACAGCTTTTGCCCCTTATACAGTCTCCACTAGACATCCCCAAGACACTTGAAATAAACAATTCAAGTGTGCTTGCCACTGAAATCAGCTACCCAAACTTTCCAAGTCAGCTGCTCACCTCAAGCTCTGACTTCATGACAATTCTAGAGCTGCCTGTAGGTTTGCAGATGCTTTGAACTGGACTGTTGCTGACAAGGACTTCTTGAAATGCCTATCTCATCAGTCTAGTTCTGTGTATATGTGTGTGTGTGCACGCACATGCGTGTGCATGCATATATGTGTACATGTGTGTATAGTGATGTTTCTAAAGACATGGAAAGGTGCCATGAAGTCTTGAGTAGGCAGGATACAGATGGTTTTTCTAGTAATTGAGAAAATAGAGACAGGGCTTAATAAATTATAAGAGAAAAGGGACTGAAAATCATAATGGTAATTAATTTTGCTCGTAGGTGTGGTTTCTGCTAGATTTATTTTGGTTCATTTGGTCTTTTTGTGGCCAGCAAGGAGCTCAATAGGTCTAGGTGCTGGGAAGTCCAAGATCAAGCTGCCAGCAGATTTGCTGTCTAGTAGTCT
This sequence comes from Theropithecus gelada, assembly GCF_003255815.1. NCBI lineage: Eukaryota > Metazoa > Chordata > Mammalia > Primates > Cercopithecidae > Theropithecus > Theropithecus gelada. Next base: position 11,489,896 of record NC_037686.1, on the reverse strand, counting down.
TGCCCTCTGCTTTATAGGTGGTGCTACTTGCTGCATCCTCACATGGCAAAGGAGTCAAAGAGCAAAAGAAGGCCTATTAGACTTTCTTAAGTCCTCTTACAAGGGCACTAATCCCATTCATGAGGGCTCTGCCCTCATGACCTAGTCATGTAGTGAAGTCTCTACCTCTTAATACTATTGCATTGGGGATTAAGTTTCAACATGAATTTTGGAGGGATGCAAACCTTCAAACAATAGCAACATATAAATAATAAATATGATATAATAATATAATTAAAGTATTAAATAATAAAGATATAAATCAATAATAATGTTTAGAACTACTGATGAATAACTTTTAGAACTAATGTCTGAGTCTTTCCATGGAACTTTGAGCTAAACATATCAGATACAAAAGGGAATGACTCTACCTACGTAGGGAAGTTCAAAAACAGCCAAAAGTCAATTACTGACCTTCCTGGGGAGAGTACCCCAGGGTAGGGCAGGAGGAAGGCTTCTGGGTGTTGGTATTGTTTGTTGCCTGGACCTTGATGCTGGCAATGTTCTCTGTCTTGATCTGAAAAGTATTTACCTTGGTGATTGCTGCGTTGCATACTTTTTATGTTTTATAATATGCAGGCAATGTTTCAGTAAAAAGGTTAAGAATAAAAGCTTGCCTCTGGGCCAGGTGTGGTGACTCATGTCTGTAATCCCAGAACTTTGGGAGGCCGACGCAAGTGGATTACCTGAGGTCAGGAGTTCAAGACCAGCCTGGCCAACATGGTGAAACCCCATCTCTACTAAAAATACAAAAATTAGGCGGGCACGGTGATGTGTGCCTGTAATCCCAGCTACTAAGGTGGCTGAGGCAGTAGAATTACTGGAACCCAGGAGGCGGAGGTTGCAGTGAATCGAGATTGTGCCACAGCACTCTAGCCTGAGCAAAAGAGCAAGACTCTGCCAAAACAAACAAACAAACAAAAAAAACCCTTGTCCCTGCTCCTGCTGCTTCCATTTCCCTCTTCTTTTGCTGCCTTCAGTCATTCACACTCCAGACATGAACTGCCCAAAACACACTCCATGTTCTGAAGAGCTTGCTCAGATTTTTGGTTTGTTTCTGGCATTCGTATCTCCCTTTTGTTTCCCCCGTTGCTCCAGGATTGGATTTTATGGAGGAACTCAATAGCTTCTGCTTGTTTATCATTGCAGAATTAACCAGCAGCTTCCTCAAGTGAGTCTTATAAACACTTGTAATGGCCTTTGATGTGCCAAATTGTTTTTGAAAATGGCCATTCTACAATCTGTGCAGCAGCACTACAGATTTAATGCACTATCACTAGCTTTTGTTGACATATGTCATTGTAAATTGCATGCCTTGTAAATTATACCCCAATTTTGCTTTAATTTGCAATCATTACAACAGTAGCAAAATTAAACAATGTCTGTTATTTGCATGTGCTTTTCAGTCATTTTGCTGTTCATGTTTTCGCATATGCATTTATTAACATCATGATATTGTCCTTACTACTGGGATTAAACATTTCACACTATTTAGATACTCTGTTTCTTCCTATTGATAGAATAAATGAAAACATTTTGAAATATTATGAACTCAGATGTAGGATTAAGTAAACCAGACCACCTGTCTGTCAGGAGCAGGGAGTAAGGCATGTGATATTTTAATTACTGAAATCACACATGCCTCTACATCCACAAACTGCAGACATCATATATAGTTTATTCAGCTCAGAACCTCATTTTTGAGTTAATGGTGCTTTTGTTCAGAAAGAAGTAAGACAGTGGGAGTTCCTACTTTCTCTGTAGTCTCACTTTACTTGATGAGATGTTGGCACTGGGGCATCTGTCAAGTATAACAGATGTCAGGAAAAGAAAATTCTCTGTGACCAAGTTTCAATCTGTTATTTACATACGCTGCTAAGCACATAGATAGTAGTTTCATTTCAACAGAAGGAAGACAATGTATTTCACTGCAAGCGTATTTTCCCTTTAGCTCCTTGAGGGCGGATAGCAGTTGATTTTCTTATTGCTATTCAAGAAAATATAAAGAGAATAATTTCCACAAGAAATTCATAGCTCTGATTGTTTCCTAGTAAGACATGATGTTAAAGTGAATTATTTAAACCTGGACAATGTTGAATATGCAAATGCCACCCAAGACTTTCACAGCTTCTTCAGTTGCATTGTAAAATTAGGTACACGTGGTGCTAATCTTACGAAGCAGGTTTTTAGAATCTTAGAGACAACTTGTATAATGACAGAGTTTGTTATTACATGGTTTTATAGTGACTTAAGTAAAATATAGGCATACTTCATTTTGCAGCACTTCATTTTATTGCTCTTGGCAGAAGTTGAGATTTTTACAAATTGAAAGCTTGTAGCAACCCTGAATCAAGCACAACTATGGGTACCATTTGTGCCCATACTATGTGCTCACTTGGTGTCTCTGTGTCACATTTTGATAATTCTCTCAATAGTTCAAAATTTTCATAATTATTATATCTGTTGTGGTGATATGTGATCAGGGACCTTTGATGTTACTATTGTAATTGCTGTGGGCATCAGGAACCACACCCATATAACATGGCAAACTTAATAAATGTTACGTGTGTTCGGACTGCTCCACCATTCTCCACCTCTCTCCCTGTCTTTGGGCCTCCCTATTCCCTGAGACACAATAATACTGAAATCAGACCAATTAATCCTACAATGGCGTCTAAGTGTTCAAGTGAAAGAAAGAGTGCCATGTAATGCACTTTAAATTAAAAGCTGAAAACGATTAAGCTGGGTGAGGAAGGCATGTCAAAAGGTGAGACAGGCTGAAAGTTAGACCTCTTGAGCCAAACCACCAAGTTGTGAATGCGAAGGAAAAGTTCTTGAAGGAAATTAAAAGTGCTACTCCAATGAATGCATGAATGATAAGAAAGCAAAACAGCCTTATTGCTGATATGGAGAAAGTTTCAGTTGACTGGATAGAAGATCAAGCCAACGACAGCATTTCGTCAAGCCAAAGCCGGATCCAGGGCAAGACCCTACTCTATTTAATTCTATGAAGGCTGAGAGGGGTAAGAAAATTATAGAACAAAAGTTTAAATCTAGCGGAGGTTGGTTCATGAGGTTTAGGAAAAGAAACTGTCTCCATAACATAAAAGTACAAGGTGAAGCATCAGGTGCTCACGTAGAAGCTGCAGCAAGTTACCCAGAAGATCTAAGTAAGATCATCGATGAATATGGCTACACTAAACCATAGACTTTTGATGTAGATGAAGCAGCATTATATAGGAAGAAAATGCCACCTAAGACTTTCACAGCTGGAGAGAAGTCAATGTCTGGCTCAAAAGTTCAAAGGGCAAGCTGACTTTCTTGCTGAAAGCTAATGCAGCTGGTAACTTTAAGCTGAAGACAATGTTTATTTACTATTTTGAAAATCCTAGGGCCCTTAAATATTATGCTAAATCTACTCTGCTTGTGCTCTATAAATGGAATAATAACTACTAGATAAAGGCACATCTGTTTACAGCAATGGTTTACTGAATATTTTAAGCTACTGTTGAGACCTACTGCTTGGAAAAAGAAATTTCTTTCAAAATATTACGGCTCATTAACAATGCATCTGGTCACACAAGAGCTCTGATGGAGATGTACTAGGAGATTAAAGTTCACTCTATAGGCCACAGATCTAGCAGTAATTTTGACTTTCAAGTTTTATTATTCAAGAAACACATTTAATAAGGCTATAGCTGCCATAGATAGTGAGTCCGCTGAAGAAATCTGGAAAAGGCAATTGAAAACCTTCTGAAAAGTATTCACCATTCCGGATGCCACTGTGACCATTCATGATTCGTGGGAAAAGGCTGAAATATCAACATTAACAGGAGTTTGGAAGAAGCTGATTCTGACCTTCATGGATGACTTTGAGGGGTTCAAATTTTGGTGGAGAAAGTAATTGAGAATTTAGTGGAAATAACAAGCAAAGTAAAATTAGAAGTGAAGTCTAAAGATGTGACTGAACTGATACAATCTCCTGATGAAAACTGAATGAATGAGGAGATGTTTCTTACAGATGTGCAAAGGAAATGGTTTCTTGAGATGAAATCTACTCCTGGTGAAGATGCTGTGAATGTTATTGAAAAGACAACAAAGAATTAAAATATTACATAAACTTAGTTGATAAAGCAGTGGCAACATTAGGGAGGATTTTGGCTTCAATTCTGAAATAAGTTCTGCTGTGGGTAAAATGCGGTGTATACATACAATAATATGTTTTTCAACATTAAAAAGAAATAAAGTGCTGATACATGCAACAACATGGAATAACCTTGATAATGTTATGCTAAAGGACATACAAAATGTTATACAAAAGGACAGATACCTTATGGTTCCATTTACGTGAAATATCTTGAATAGGCAAATTAACCTGTTGATTATCCATTCACTTGTTGATGAACACTAGAGTATTTTCCACCTTCTGACTATCAGAAATAATGCTACCATACACATTGGCATGGAAGTACCTGTTTGAGTCCCTGTTTTCCATTATTTTGAGTATGCAGTCATATACTACATGATGACACTTTGGCTAATGACAGATGGCATACAAGACCGTGGTCCTATAAGATTATAAAGGATCTGCTCTATACAGGTGCATCTTTTACATCTTTTATAGCTGTATTTTACCATACCTTTTCTACATTTAGACACACAGATACTTACCATTGTATTATAATTACCTACAGTATTCAGTGCTGTAACACTGCACAGGTTTGTAGACTAGAAGCAATAGGCCATACTATTTGTTTTAGGCTTAATGTCTAGGTTTGTGTAAGTACATAGTGTGCACATAATGAAAAAAAAAATCACTTAGTGCATTTCTGTGAATGTATCCCCATCATTAAGCAACACATGACAGTGTATCTACAAGCAGAATTGCTGGATCATATGGTAATTCTATGTTTAGCCTTTTTGTGTAGTCATTTTTTTTCTCAAGTTTTAAAGTCGCACGTGGCTTACTGTATAAAAGATGGGGACAAAAAATTGACTTTGCATGTGAAATATACTTATCTCTCATTATGTCATTGCAAAGTCTTTGTGAATCCTGATGAGGACAAAAGATGGAAAGATGAAAATTGTGTTGGATTATCTGACTGTCTTCAAGTGTTATTAAATATGAGGGTGCAAGTGTCAGTGTTTATGAGAGCTCCTTATTGGGTCTTTTAACTAGAGACCCGCTGTGATGCCGTTTTTGTCCACTTTCTGAACCCATGTTTTTTATTCCTTTTCCCCCATGACTACAGAACAGAGAAAATTAGCCAGCCAGGTTTCCCATGATCTACACATTGTCCGTGGGTGTGGCAGGGGAAAGATCTGTCCATATACATATACGTATAAAAATGATAGTGTAGCTCAATTTCTTATTCTATATTTTTGCAAAATATGCTTCCCATACCACACCAAGTTTAGGCTAAAACAAGGGTCTAGTAGAATGTTTTTCTGTGGCCCTTCCTCTATTTTCTGGATACACCAGGCTTTATTCTTTCAAAATAGTTTTGGTCTTCCCCAAGACCCTCACTGTTACTTTGGAATTGGTTTGCTTAAAAATTAGCTAACTCTGCCATCTTCCTTTTCCACTTTTCTAGATCACCATGGTGATATCTCTAGTCAAAAGCAAAAGCTATTGAGACCCATGGAAATCATCACCATTATGACCAGTGCTCAAGCTTGGGTCACTTAAGTCTTCTCTAATGTTACTGGTTTGAATGTTGGTGATGGCACATCATGTCCAGTTAGAAGCTGCTAGCTGATGCTAATGTCTTATGTGAAGAAACATTTTCTTAATGTTCTTTTATATATCAACTTTTTTACTAGAACTGCTGTATCCTGTAACATGAGTTCCACATAAGTCTTACTTGAATCCAAGAGGTCTGAGAAGAGAACAATGCGAATTATCAACACTATGTTTTACTCGGAATTATTCATTAATTCTTGAAACTAACCTTGATACCTAGACAGTCTCATTCTTTCTGTGAGATTTCAGGCACCCCGAGCTAAAAACAGATCCCCAGAATACACCAGGAGTAAGAACCTCAGAGCCATTGCTCACTTTTATTCCCATGGTAACTGTTGTCTGTTAGTCTTTAATTCCCTTGATTTTCCAGAAAACAGGAAACAATTACACTAATTCTCTGTCTCTTGATTCCACGTGTGCCTCCATTCTCCAGTCCCAGTAATCCCTTCATCTTGTCACTTCTAAGCCTTTAGGAATAGTTCCTCTCATCATTATTCCCTCCAGCCCAGCATGTGACACCCTGTAACTTCAGAAATCCCACTCTTTGCCGAGAGATATATTCACGTTTACATTAACTGAACAGGACTTTCTATTTCACTCTTATTGGCAGACTCAGAGATATCAAATTCAGATAACCCTCAAGAAAGGACTCTTGGCCCAACTGCGAAGAGCACGGTTTACTAGGCACCTCCAGCTGTAAGCTTTTTCAGGAGTCACCTCAGTGTATAAGCCAAGGTCTTGCTCCTTTTGGGTTAGTTCCTGATCAATGCAAGGTAGTGACACAAGACACTAGAGTTTTGTTTTTTTTTTTTTTTGCCCATCACAGAACCCCACTAAAAAGCCATCTTTCCTCCTGAGCTCCCTGTTATACTGTTAGAGTTTGTTGTATTGTCATTGTGGTCTGAAGATTCTCTCTGCCCATACTATTTCCTCCACATTCCTTTTGCAAGTATTATTCCCAAATAAACACACAAAACTGTGAATTGTGTATTTGTGTGTCTTTGAAATTCTTTCTTTTCCTTATGCCATAAATATACATTACTACCTCTCTTAAAAGTTTTATTTTTCACATTTGTAGTTAGCTAAATTGCCCCCCCCCCTCAGATATGTGGAAATTCGAATTCCCAGTATCTCAGAATATGGCCTTACTTGGGAACAGGATCTTTGCAGATTTATTAAGTTTTAAATGAGATATTAGAGTGGGCCCTAATCCAGTATGACTGGTGTTCTCATGTAAAGGAGAAATTTGGATACCGACACACACAGAGGGAAGATAATGTGAAGACACACAGGAGGAATATCATGTGAAACAGGTGATTGGAAGAGTACATCTACAAACAAAGAATCATCAAAGATTGCTGTCGAAACACCAGAATCTAGAAAGAAAAGTTTTCCTATAGGTTACAGAGGGATCATGTCCCTGCTAACAGCTTGATTTTGCACTTCTAGCCTCTAGAACTCTGAGACTTCAAGCATACTGCAATGCTGTAGTAACCAAAACAGCATGGTATTGCTATAAAAGCAGACTCATAAACCAATAGAACAAAATAAAGAACCCAGAAATCATCCATATGTTTACAGGCAATTGATTTTTAACAAAGCTGCTGAGAAATTACATTGGGGAAAAGACAACTCTTCAATAAATGGTGCTGGGAAAAGGGAGTATCCATATGCAGAAGAATGAAACTAGACCTCTATCTTTCACTATGTATAAAAATCAACTAAAAATTGATTAAAGACTTAAACATAAGATAGTAAGCTATAAAATTACTAGAAGAGAACATTGGGGAGATGCTTCAAGACATTGGTCAAAGCAAGGGTTTTATGGCTAAGACTTCAAAAGCACAGGCAACAGAAACAACAATAGACAAATGGGACTATATTAAACTAAAAATATTCTACACAGCAAAAGAAAGAATAAACAGAGTGAAGAGAAAATCTGCATACTGGAAGAAAATATTTGTGCACTATTCATCCAACAAGGGACTAATATCCAGAATATACAAAGAACTCAAACAACTCAACAGCGAAGAAACTCAAATAATCCCATTATAAAGGGGCAAAATATTTGATTAGATATTTCTTAAGAGAAGATGTATAAATAGTCAACAGGTATATGAAAAAATGTTTAACATCATTAATCATCTAAGGAATGCAAATCAAAACCACAATCATATGGAGAGTGGTTACAGAGAGACAAACATCTCTGCATCCTCTCCAAAGCTTATACACTGTTGGTGATAATGTAAATTAGTACAGTCATTGTGGAAGACAGAATAGAATCTTCTCAAAAACTAAAAATAGAACTACCATTGATCAATCAATACCCCTGCTGAGTATTTATTCAAGGAAAATGAAATTAGTATATCAGGGGGCTACCTGAACTCCCACGTTTATTTCAGCACTATTCACAATATTCAAGATATGGAATCAAACTAAATGTCCATCAGTGAATGAATGGATAAAGAAAATGTGGTATATATACACAATGGAATACTATTCAGCCATAAAAAGGGGGAAATTCTGTCATTTGCAGCAACATGGGTAGAATTGAAGATCATTATGTTAAGCGAAATAAGCCAGGCACAGAAAGACAAATATCACATGTTCATATTCATATATGGGAACTAAAAAAGTTAATCTTATGGAGGTAGAGAATAGAATGATAGATATCTATCAGAGGCTGGCAAGTGTGGGGGTAAGAAGATAAAGGGAGGTTGGCTAATGGGTACAAATATACAGTTAGGTAGAAGGAATAAGTTCCAGTGATTAATAGAATAATAGGGTGACTAGAGTTAACAATTTATGTTTCAAAATAGGTAGAATAATTGAGATGCTCCCAATATAAAGAAATTATAAATATTCAAGGTGACTGATAACATAAATATCTTGAGTTCATCATTATACACTATGTATGTATCAAAATATAATATGTACTCCATAAATATGTATAAACATTATGCATCAATTTTTAAAAATTAAAAAATAAATTTCTGTTTTAAGCCACCAAGTTTATGATACTTTCTTACAGTAGGCTTAAGAAACTAACACAACATTCAAGTATTTAATCGAAATGAAATTATTGTTTTTGTAGGGTATTAATAATCTAATTTATCTTTTATCTATATAGTTATTTAAATTGTTTAATTATTCATCTGTCCACTAATTTTTAAAACGACTTTATTGAGTGTGATTCACAAGTAAAAAATTCTGTATTGTTAGCTCTAGACACTATGTTGTATAGTAGATCTCTAAAACTTTTTTATCTGATATAACTTAAACTGTGTACCCTTTGACCATCACCTCTTTATATCCCCTATCCCTCAGCCCCTGGCGACTGTTCATTCTATTCTCTGACTCTATGAGTTTAGCTAATTTAGAAATAAGTGAAGTAATGCCATATACATCTTTCTGTGTTGAACTTTTTTTGCTTACACAGTGTTCTCCAGCTTTATCCATTTTGTTGCAAATGGCAAGATTCTTTTTCTTAAGGCTGAATAATATTCCATTGTGTATATATAATACATTTTCTTTATTTATTCATTGATGAACACCGAGGTTGTTTTTTGTCTTTCAATCATTTAAAAGGAATGATTTTATAAAGTTGTAAGTATAATATTTACTGTACATCTTTATGGAAGACTATTTGTCTTGTTAAATAAGCTCCCTTCTATTCCTTATTAGCTAATGTGATCATAAAAGAATGCTAACTTCTTCCTTCTATTCTATTAATGTGATGATTTATAATAGAAATTCTAATGTTATACTGTTTCCTTGCCTATGAGAAAAAACATTTTTAATACATAGCTTGAGTTCAGAATGTATAATTCTAGTCACAGTTTCTCTTTACCCATTATAGTAATTTTAGTCTCAATGTCTATTTTGTCTGGTATTAACATAGCTTCTAATCTTTACCTAGGCAAGTGAGGCAAGTGGTTGACATCATTTTTCCCTCCATTTTTTTACTTTCAAACTTTCTATGTTCATGTACTTCAGGAAAACAACATATAGACAAATTTTTTGTTTTGTCCAGTCTAGATATCTCTGTATTTTAACTGATGAGTTTCGTTCATTTATGTTTATTATGCCTACTAATATATTTGAATTTATTTATACCATCCTGTGTTGTGCCTTGAATTAACCTGCTTTTCCTTTGCTGCTTCTGTCCACTGCTAGAATTTTATTTAATTGCTCAAATTTAATTTATTCCCCTTTTTTCTATTTTAATTTCTATGAGTATTTATAATACTTAAAATTTGTAAACACATGTGAAATTTAACAATGTCTAAAATTAGAACTTCTCTTGAAAAATATTCATTTTTTAATCCCTCCTCCTACATCCCATGCTTATTGTCTGGAATATGAATTTCATCTTGTCTTATAGCCACCTGTCTCCACATATAACCATATGTATACAAAATCAATTGCTACTATCTAAGGGACAGATCCTTTATCTGGCTCCATTTTTTTTTTCCCCCTTCTAGACAAAGTGACACTAGAGAAATGTCTCTTGCCTTACTCCTTCACTCACTCATCCTTTAGTAGGTTGCATTATTCATTCCGTTAAGTCTTAGCTACATGAAATTTTAGCCAATGTAATATAAATGGATGTGACCTGTATAGCTTCCCAATGGAAAGGTTATCATGCGGTTTGCCTTTTATTTGCCTTCTTAGCCATGAGACCAGAATGCCCCGAAGAGAGACCACTACTCAGCCAGCAATGAGAGCAGGAATCAAACCTTTGACGGGAGTCCACAGATAAGCAATAGTGGTCTTTATGTGAGCAAGAAATAAAGCTTTGCTGTGATAAGTTATGAAGATTTCTGCATTATTTATAGGTAAGCATAATAATTTCTAGTTATCTGTCTGATATGTCTTCCAAAAGAAGAAGTGGTAAGTAATCTGATTAGTGAATTGGGGAGTTGAACATGGTTTTATAAATGCCTTGCTCTTCTCTTTGGCATCAGGCTGCTTGCAAAATGTAAACACACTCTCGGTCAGTTGAAAAGCTCAGAGGGCTGCCATTTTGAGGAGTAAGTTCATTTCAAAGTGGATTTTCAAATCAGTTCAGTTCCACACCTAAACCATATATTCTAATATATAGTTAAATTGGTTAATAAAAACTGATGTTTTGATCTCCATCTGCCTAGATCCTAAGAATATTCCCCAACATATTTTCATTCAGGCAGAGAATAGGACTATTTTAATATTGACTCCTTCTTTAACAAGTATTATTATTTGACACAGCTAATACTTATTTAAATTTACCCACATATTACCTTCGGTTTTTCTCATGTCTATTACTTTTATCTCACCTGATATTGATATACTGTGAACGTTGAAAATTCTTTACTTTTATCAATTCTGATTTTAAAAAACCTCTTTTTCTCAAATGTTTCTCTTTCTCTCACTCTGTCTGTCATAGATTCTAGGTTTTTCTTTATAAAACTATTATTAGTGATATAAAACCTATCATATAAGTTTTTCTAATCTCCTTTGCATACACTTTTTTAAAAATACTTTTATTCAATTGCCTCACATTTTGTAAATTTTTTTGAGGCCTAGCTTCCAGTTCCATAATCATCTTCTCAGTTGGTGTGAACCTCTTGTATAACTTATCCCTTAGTATTTTGATTCTTTAACACTTTTTTAACACAAATTATTTATCTATTGCTTTGCTCCTTTAAGTTCTTGGATTCTACTCTTTTTGTGATATCTGGTGATTTTTGTATGTGGATTAATGCTTCACTTTTTTTACTTTGAGTACATTTTCAGTGGACTTTTTTTCTGTGTTAATTCCTTGTGGTCTTGGTTATAGGCATTTTACTTCAGAGTGGTTCTATGTATAATTCTTTCAGGAATCCTTGCACTATCCGCAACTCGGGAACAATTTTTAATTAATTTATTCATGTGGGGGTTTCCATTCTACTTATGTATTAGAAATTTGATTTGCAATCCACATGAGACACAGACTTGGAATTTTTTTAATTCCTCAGGGAACTTATATTTCTTACCCATGGCCCTCCGGAGACAGACAAGTGTCTTGTTATCACCCTGTGCTGAAGAGTAGGTATATTTCTAGTCAGTGATTTTACTGCATGAAGCCCTTTGAAGTCCCGACTTCATTGAAGGGGGATGCAGGTTAAAATTGCCACCTCATATGTGCTCAAGATCTTTCCTGAAGAATGTTCATATTCATGCCACCAGTTTTCCAAGTTGGATAAAGTTCATGTCTATTATCACAATGCTTCATTTTACTTTCCACTTCCGTTTTCATTTATTCTTAATTTCTGCCATCTGTGTGGTTTTCTTTCTTGCTTGCTAGCTCAACCATCATTTTTAGGTCGTGGATGGGTTTTTAGGTTATTATACTCTGATATTTTCATAAAACTATAGTTTCTATTCTTTCAATTTGCTGTTATGAATCTAAATTATTTCCCTACTATTGTTTCCTTTGTGTCAAATTTGCGACCCTTTCTAATTTTTTTTATCAATCTTAAATTCTATACACTTACTGATTACCTTCTTGAAAGTGAGAGAAAGGCCAAGGAATAATTGAGCCCGTATAAACGTTGGCTTCAGGCAGACCTAGGTCTGCAAACAGTTCTACCATTCACAAGTGTTTGACTTTGGATTACTTAGGTAGATGCAAAGCAATACAGGACTAAACCATTAACTCCACATGCCATTTCTTAATTATCATTTCTGACTTTTTCCTTTCCATATCATAAAAGTTGAGTTTTCTAGTCATTCCTCTTTTATTCCTGTAGACTAACCAATGAAATTTCAGTTCTTAGCCTTGAAAATGTGTCTTTCTAATTGCTAGTTTAAAATAAAAGCTACAGAAAGTAAGAAAAAAAATTCCTCTTAATCTGCATCAAAGAATTAGTCTTAAAAAATTAAACCCAATAATGAGACTTTGTAAAAAAACAAACAAAAAACCAGACTTCTGATATCACTGTTATGTCTTATTAAATTAACCTTTAAACTCTAAGGTGTGTAATTCCAAGTGATTGCTTTACTTAATAACATCGTGTCCTGAAATGATAATTAAATGAACATCTCTATTTTCTCAAAAGTATAAACACTTTTCTTTTCTCAAGGCATAAATAATTATCTTTGAAGAGGCATAAGTTAATCATTGGGTTTTTTTCTCACATGCATAGAAAGAAAGAATGAAATGACACATTATATTTCTTATTTAAACAGATTCTGAGAGTCTTGTCTAAAATTGTATCACCTATACATTGAGAACATAATTAGCTTTCACATAGAGCAATTAGAGGATAAAATGATTAATTGATAGAATGCCCATGAAGCACCTGGCTCATAGTAGCTTTGTGACAGATGCTACTTAATCCCCAGACTCAATGCTGTATCTTTCTTCTCTGACTTCTAGGTCATTACTTTTTCCTAGCTATCTTTTCTTGTTCCTGACCATTTATGTGCCTTTTGTTTTTGCAGAAACCTCTTTTCCTTTCTTCTGCTACATTGTATGTGTCTTTCAAAAGACGGCATTGTTTTTGGCATATTTTTTTTTCTCTTATCTCTCCTTAGAAAGATAATACATTCAAAGCTATAGTACAAGGTTTTTAGGAGGAATAAATGACAGCTCCTAATCTGTGTGGGTTGTAAGCATTTGTATCATTTTGTATCTTTGTATCTGACACTCTATTTGCTTATTTACATGATATCACCGAAAGAGATGGCTTAAACAGATAAGTATTCAGTAAGGAAATTTAACTGACAACAAGGTCTTTCAGAAGCAGCTTTTTTGTTTTGTCATTTGATATACAAAATATCCAATAGGGGTAAAAGGAAAAGAAGTCTATTTTTGTTTTCAGACGAAGTGTAATAAGGTATAATATTCCTTCACCTTAGATCTTTACCTTCATGATAAAAATGGCTTCTGAATAGAACTTGATTAAGTAGCTGTAAGATCTTTGGAAACTTTATGAACTTAGACAGTTGTGAAATGGACAATGGTAGTCCTCCCTCTGGTGATTCTAAATAATTAATATGAATTTTAAATGTATTTTCTATTCCTTAATTTTTTTCTCAGTTGGAGATGTGAAGTAAATATTTTAAGACTTAAATGTATTCATCTTCTGGAGAGGTTACTGATTTCTTTCCCCATAAATTATGTATCAGTACTTTATTATTGACTCTGAAATTAAAATCTGTAAAATTAAAAAACAAAGCTATCAATCATTATATGACACTAAAATGAGTAATGGCACTAAAAATGACAATATCTTAATATTTAATAAATCAAAAGCTGTATTATCAGACTGAGTTATTATTTGCCAAACAACTCTTTAATTAATTCTAAAGTATACTTATTCTTGGGTGAAATAGTCTGAGAAGTATATTCTATGCATATTTGATATGTAAAAGCACAGGGAGCAAGAAGGTAGGGAAAAGACCAAAAGTTTAAATAGAATATGTTGAACTTATCCAGGCTCTTTATCTTTCTAGACATGCCCTTTTACATAGTCATGACATTGAGTGCAGCAAAAAAATCTCTCCGAAATACACACAAAGGCAATTTTAAATGCAGATAATCCAATTTTGCTTAATTGGATGTTGATAGCATTAATCAATTTTTCATAATTGGGAGTTTACTTTAGAAACACCTGGATAATATGTTTTTAACATATATTCATCATTAGAATTGATGTCTAGGGGTTTTAGCTACTCAATAGGTTTCCAATGGTATTTAGGCAAAAGTATTTTGAAAAAACTTCCCATATGTTCAATTTTGTACCAAAGATTAAAAACACGTATATAAAACTATTATTTCAGAACATATGTCGCTACTATTCACTTTCTGATAAAATGGTTATTTTGAAAGGGAGCAGTGAATATTGGATTAGATAACCATGAGTATGTTCTTGTGTTCTTCAAGGGCAATATTGGTAGCCATCTGGATTAGCCTCACAGTAAGAATATTAGCCTAGTAAGACTGAAGTGGAAGGATCATTTGAATCCAGGAGGTTGGGGATGAAGTGAGCAGTGATTGCACCACTGCACTCCAGCCTGGGTGACACAGACAGACTCTATCTCAAAAAAAAAAAAAAAAAAAAAAAGAATAAGTAATGTGTGGATGTGAATAAGTAATGTGTGGGTGTTTCTACACTATACTCATGGTTTTATAAGCCAGTAATACTTTTCTTTAAAACTTCTTCTGTAGTTATAGTTCAAAATCTCAACACATTATAAAAATGTAATATGGGCTTTGCATAAGTAGAAAAATCAACAAGTAAATATTTTTTTGCTTAACTGATTCACTGGCCTTCATGTCTGTAATACTCAAGTATATGATTATTGTAGTGATCTGAGAAACGGCATGTTTCATATGAAATTTCTTTAATCCACATCCCTAATTGAATTTTCCCTCCTCCTTCAAAGAGGTAAACAGTATAATAATTTAGAATTTTTCTCATTTTTTAAATATATTTACTACATGTGCATGAATCTATAATCAATATATAGTAATCCTTTTCATACTTTTAAACTTCATTCGAAAGGGACTGTATATGCATCTTTTTGAAATTTACATATATATATGTGTGTGTGTGTGTGTGTGTGTGTGTGTATATTTTTTTTTTCTTTTTTTTTTTTTTTTGAGGCAGAGTCTCACTCTTTTACCCAGGCTGGAGTGAAGTGGTGCAATCTCAGCTCACTGCAACCTCCGCCTCCTGGGTTCAAGCAATTCTCCTGTCTCAGGCTCCTGAGCAGCTGAGATTACAGGTGCACACCACCATATCTGGCTCATTTCTTTGTATTTTTAGTAGAGACAGGGTTTCATCATGTTAGCCAGGCTAGTCTCGAACTCCTGACCTCAAGTGATCTCCACACCTTGGCCTCCCAAAGTGCTGGTATTACAGGTGTGAGCCACCACACCTGGCCTGCAATTTATATTTTTATCCCAAATTATGTTTGTGAGACTCATCTTCATTGATAGAACCCCAGGCCATCATTATCACCGCTATTTACTATTCACTAAATGGATAGTCTTTGATGTGTATATCCATCTTTTTGTTAACAGATAATTAGTTGGTTTTTTTTTTCCCATTTTTCCTATTAGAAACAATGTTGCAGTAAGCATTTTTGTACATATCTCTAGGCTATACATATGGAATTGGGTTTCTTGAGTCACATGATATGGGTGGCTTCAGCTTTATTAAATATGAGCAATCTGTTCTTTCCCAAGTGATGCACAATTTATACTCACCAGCAGCATGTACAGTTCATATTGCTCCACATCTGCTCAAACACTTGTATTGGCTGACTTTAAGTCTTACCAATTGTATGAGAATGAAATAGTACCTCATATTGCTTTGATTGTCAAGGTCCCTGACTAATAGTAAGGTAATACATTTAATCATTATTTGTGTTTCCTCTTTTATGAATCAATTACCTGTTCCCATGGTTTGCAAATTTTTCTTTGAGGCTTAATTTTTTTCTAATTGATTACAGGAGCTCTGGATACATTCATATCTTTATATATTATGAGACTGAATGTCTTCTGTTAAAGCTGAGTTCTCCCAAGATTACTTTTATTTTAAAAAATTCACCATAATTGCCAAGACAATCCTAAGTCAAAAGAACAAAGCTGGAGGCATCACGCTACCTGACTTCAAACTATACTACAAGGCTACAGTAACCAAAACAGCATGGTACTGGTACCAAAACAGAGATATAGACCAATGGAACAGAACAGAGTCCTCAGAAATAATACCACACATCTATAGCCATCTGATCTTTGACAAACCTGAGAGAAACAAGAAATGGGGAAAGGATTCCCTGGTGCTGGGAAAATTGGCTAGCCATAAGTAGAAAGCTGAAACTGGATCCTTTCCTTACTCTTTATACGAAAATTAATTCAAGATGGATTAGAGACTTAAATGTTAGACCTAATACCATAAAAACCCTAGAGGAAAACCTAGGTAGTACCATTCAGGAGATAGGCATGGGCAAAGACTTCATGTCTAAAACACCAAAAGCAATGGCAGCAAAAGCCAAAATTGACAAATGGGATCTCATTAAACTAAAGAGCTTCTGCACAGCAAAAGAAACTACCATCAGAGTGAACAGGCAACCTACAGAATGGGAGAAAATTTTTGCAATCTACTCATCTGACAAAGGGCTAATATCCAGAACCTACAAAGAACTCAAACAAATTTACAAGAAAAAAACAAACAACCCCATCCAAAAGTGGGCAAAGGATATGAACAGGCATTTCTCAAAAGAAGACATTCATACAGCCAACAGACACATGAAAAAATGCTCATCATCACTGGCCATCAGAGAAATGCAAATCAAAACCACAATGAGATACCATCTCACACCAGTTAGAATGGCGATCATTAAAAAGTCAGGAAACAACAGGTGCTGGAGAGGATGTGGAGAAATAGGAACACTTTTACACTGTTGGTGGGATTGTAAACTAGTTCAACCATTATGGAAAACAGTATGGCGATTCCTCAAGGATCTAGAGCTAGATGTACCATATGACCCAGCCATCCCATTACTGGGTATATACCCAAAGGATTATAAATCATGCTGCGCTAAAGACACATGCACACGTATGTTTATTGCGGTACTATTCACAATAGCAAAGACTTGGAATCAACCCAAATGTCCATCAGTGACAGACTGGATTTAGAAAATGTGGCACATATACACCATGGAATACTATGCAGCCATAAAAAAGGATGAGTTTGTGTCCTTTGTAGGGACATGGATGCAGCTGGAAACCATCATTCTTAGCAAACTAGCACAAGAACAGAAAACCAAACACCGCATGTTCTCACTCACAGGTGGGGACTGAACAATGAGATCACTTGGACTCGGGAAGGGGAACATCACACACCGGGGCTTATCATGGGGAGGGGGGAGAGGGGAGGGATTGCATTGGGTGTTATACCTGAGGTAAATGACGAGTTGATGGGTGCTGACGAGTTGATGGGTGCAGCACACCAACATGGCACAAGTATACATATGTAACAAACCTGCACGTTATGCCCATGTACCCTAGAACTTCAAGTATAATAATAATAATAAAAAAAAATTCACCATAGCATGAGCTTAATGTTTGTAGGTTTAGATTCTGTTAAAGTTGAGAGTGGATTCAGTTGTTAAGGATGACCCCCTATTAACCCAGCTTGAAATTTGTAAAGTAATGTAGAAACATGAGCTACGGAGTGAGTGGAAATAGGTCCAAGTGCTGATTTTACCACACACCAGCTATAGGATTAGGATGTAAGCTTCTTGTGGGCAAGAATTTTTCACTTCCATAAACTGCCGCATCCTCAGAACTCCGAACAACTGGCCCATAACAAATAGCATGTCTGTATATGGAATCTCATAGTACAGATAACTTCTCCCAATGTGCAGATGATTTTTCATTTATGGTGCCTCTTTTAACCTACACAGACTTTAACTTTTAATTTAAAAAAACTTTCTTTCTAATACATTTTATATTTTCAGTATCTGTTAAAAACCTTATCGAGACCAAGTTCATAAGAATATTTTCACCTATTTCCTTCCATTAATTTCACTTTTCTCAGAATTGTCTCTTAAATCCATCTGAAATTAATTATTTATGGAAGATCCACATTTCCGATTAATTCTTTTCCATGTGATAGCCACTTCCCCTAGTGGCATATTTTGAGTAGTTTATTCTTTTCCATTTTACTTGTAGCAATGTTTTCCATCTCTGTAATTTATCCAATTTCCATATATGCATGCATCTCGTTGTAGGTTTTAAAATTTGATTTTGCAAGTCTAATTTCCCATAATTATACTAATACCACACGATTTTACTTATTTTAAATTTAAATGAGACAAGATATTTTCCTGAAAGAACAAGCCCTCCTACCTCCCACCACATACACATTCACACCCCCACCCCACTCACATACATGTTCTTCTTGAAATTTTTCCTGAATATTCATGGCCTTTTGTCCTTCCACAAAAAATTTAGATTAAGCCTGAATCTTCCACAAAATTCTCTCAGAATAATAGCTATAATTTTAACCCTGCATCTTACTATTTCTGAACTTGTATCTATTTATATATTATGGATCAGGCTTAAATTCAATAAAGTTTTATAATTGTCTTAAGATTTGTAATAACCATTATTAAAATAGTTTCTAGAAATCTTATACTTTTAGTGGCTGTTGTAAACGGTATGTAGTCATGTATTGCTTAAGAATATGTTCTGAGAAATGCATTAGGCAATTTCATTGTTGTGTCATCACAGGGAATACTTATAGAATTCCCTGTGATATAGTCATATAGCCTATCACTATATCATAGTCATATAGCCTACTGCACATCTAGGCTATATTGTATGACCTATTGCTCCTATGCAACAAACCCGTACAGCATGTTACTGTACTGAATGCTGTAAGTAATTTAACACAGTAGTATTTGTGTATCCAACACACATGTAAACATTAAAAAGGTACATTAAAAATATGGTATAACAGATATAAAATGGTGAACCTTTCTAGGCACTTACCATGAATGGAGCTTGCAGGACTGAAAGACATTGTGGATGTATTAGTGAATGGTGAGTGGACATAAAGGTCGAGGACATTAATGTACATTACTCTTGACTTTATAGACATTGTACATATAGGCCATATCAAATGAATTTTTGTTTAATTTTCTTTCTTCAGTAATAAATTAACTTCATCCATGACTTTTTCTACTTTATGAACTTTTTAACTTTTTGTTTATCTTTTTGACTCTTGTAACACTTCTCTGAAAACACAAACATATCATAAAACTGTACAAAAACATTTTCTTTCTTTATATTCTTGTTGTATAAGCTTTTTTCTATTTAAAAAATTTTTAATTTTTTAACTTATAAAAAGTTTTTGTTAAAAACGAAGACACAAACACACATGTTAGCCTGGGCCTATGCAAGATCAGGATCATCAGTCTCACTGCCTTCCACTTCTGCATCTAGTTCCACTAGAAGTTCTTTAGGGGCAGTAACAGGCATGGAGTGGTCAGCTCCTATGAGAACAATGTCTTCTTCTGGTGTATCTCCTGAAGGACTTGCCTGAGGCTGTTTTATAGTTAACTTTTAAAAATATATCTAAGTAGAAGAAGTATACTCTAAAATAACAAGAAGTATAGTACAGTAAATATATAAATCAGTCATTTATCATTATTATGCACTGTGCATAATTATATGTATTATGCTTTTGTACCATTGGCAGTACAGTAGGTTTATTTACACTAGCATCACTAGCTCCACAAATAGGTGAATAATCTATTGCATATATTGCACTACAACATTAAGACAGCTATGACCTATGACGTCACTAAGCAACCAGAATTTTTCACCCCCACTGTAATTTTATGGGATCACTGTTTTACATGCGTTCTGTCATTGACAGAAATGTTGCTATACAGTGGATAATGGTATTTTTGTGAAATCACGTTTTTCTAATAATTTGTTAACATTATAATGCAACTGATATATTTTATTCAAATCAGTTAGCAATTTGTTTTCTAACTTTGGTTGACTTTTTTTTTTTTTTTTTTTTGAGACGGAGTCTCACTCTGTCGCCCAGGCTGGAGTGCAGTGGCACAATCTCGGCTCACTGCAAGCTCCGCTCCGCCTCCCGGGTTCACGCCATTCTCCTGCCTCAGCTTCCCAAGTAGCTGGGACTACAGGCGCACGCCACCACGCCCGGCTAATTTTTTGTAATTTTAGTAGAGACGGGGTTTCACCATGTTAGCCAGGATGGTCTCGAACTCCTGACCTCAAGATCCACCTGCCTCGGCCTCCCAAAGTGCTGGGATTACAGACGTGAGCCATCGCGCCCGGCCGGTTGACTTTTTTAAAAGTAAAAATCACATCGTGTATAAATACTGACAATGTAGATTATTTCTTCCCAAACTGTACACCTGCATTTCTTTTTCTAGTCTTACTGGTTTACATAGGACTTTCAGTAAAATATTATGAAGCAATATTAAACATCATCCTTGTCTTTTTTCTTCTGAATGTGGTAAGTAAACTCAAAATAATTAACATTTAGTTGTCATATCTCCTTATGTTCCTCTTGGCTGTGACAGTTTCTTACCTTTTTTTTTTTTTGTTCTTTGTGACCTTGACAGTTTTGAGGAGTAGATATTTTATAGAAATATCTTTTATTATAATTTGTCTGATATTTTCCATACGATTAAACTGTGTTATGTGTTTTTGGGAGAAGACCACAAAGGTAAAGTGACTTTTTCACCACATTTTATCAAGAGTTATTTATTTTCAACATATATACAGGGCTGGGCATGGTGACTCATGCCTGTAATCTCAGCAATTTGGAGACCAAGACAGGAGGATCACTTGAGCCTAGGTAGGAGTTTGATACCAGCCTGGGGAACGTAGGGAGTCTCTGTCTGTAAAAAACAAAACAAAAACAAAACAAACAAAAAAATTTTAAAAAATACGCAGGTATGGTGGTGAGCCTGTAGACTGAAGTGGGAAGATCACTTGAGCCCAGAAGGTAGAGGCTTCAGGGAGCTGTGATCATGCCACTGTACTGTAGCCTGGGTGACAGAGCAAAACCCTGTCTCAAAAAACAAATACACACATACACACACACACACACACACACAGAGTTACTAAATAAATCACTTAGAATTCCTCTACATAAGAGATTTGTCTGTACTCTCCCATTTATTTATCATTTATTTATATTACCATGTACTCACAAATATTTATATTTTGGATTATACTTCAATACTAATTTATTTTATTTCTTTTAATTTATTTATTTATTTATTTTTTTGAGACCGAGTCTCACTCTATCACCCAGGCTGGAGTGCAGTGGCGTGATCTTGGCTCACTGCAACCTCTACCTCCCGGGTTCAAGCTATTCTCCTACCTCAGCCTCCCAAGTAGCTGGGACTACAGGCACATGCCAACACTCCTGGCTAATTTTTTGTATTTTTAGTAGAGATGGGGTTTCACTGTGTTGGCCAGGATGGTCTTGATCTGTTGACCTAATGATCCACCCCCCTCGGCCTCCCAAAATGCTAGGATTACAGGCATGAGCTGAAACACCCAGCCTATTTTATTTTTTAATAGACACAGGGTATTACTATGTTGCCCAGGCTGGTCTCAAACTCCCGGGCTCAAGTGATCTTCCCACTTCAGCCTTCCAAAGTGCTGGGATTATAGGCATGAGCCACCGTGTTTGGTCAATACTCATTTATTTTGCTACTTAAATTATTTCAACATTAGCAATTGGGTGATCTTTTGGTGGGTTCATGTGTGCCTTTGACATACCCCCATCAATGTAGTTTTTTTGTGTATTTTTTAAGGACTTCCTTATTTTTCAGCACTGTGCTCGAGGCTTATTTGTATATTGGCTCTTTAGTTCTAGAATCAGCACTTTCTCCCAGGAGCCAGGGTTCCTTTTTTTAGGTTAGTGCAAAAGTAGTTGTGTTTTTTGTCATTAAAGGTAATAGCAAAAACCGCAATTACTTTTGCATCAACTTTACTAGCGACTGCTAAGAGAAATCAAGTCCTGGATGCTAGATATGCTCATTGCTATTGGGATATCATCATTTCTAGGCCCTTTCAGCTGACAGAACAAGGAAATATATGTATGCATTCTGACCAGTGCATGTACACCTATCTTTAAATATTTTATCTGTAACTGTCTATATCTAATAAGCAAAGCATGAGTTCATACTGATGTTTCCAACTTTTCCACACTACTATGTGAACCATTCTAGCCTTTTCACCCTGCTTATATGTAAACTACCATTGCATTAGAAAGAAATCTGCCTTCCACCATATACCATCCATTTACTCAATTGTTCAATTTTTATATACGTGTACAATAGTATCAGAACTCTTAACCTATACCTCCATGAGAAACACTTTATGAAATATAGTATAATGCTAATGTGCAGTTCCTTTTTCCTTTAGATTTTCAAACTCCATTCATTTCCAGAGTTACTTAGATCACCACCTTAAACTCTATTCCTATCAGTGAGGTTGTTTTATACATTTGTAATATATTTAAAAGCTTTTGTTGCAGTCTACAATTCATCCTGGAATCCTTCTACCTCCAACATAATTTTAAAATTTGCGTATGTTGGGTTCACTCTTGGTTTTGCAAAGTTCTAAGGATTTTGACAAATGCATAATACCAAGTATCCACTATTATTTTGCCATACAGAATGGTCTCATAGCCCTAAAATATTCTCCATGCTTTACCTATTCAACGTTTTCCCTGTCTCCCTGAACTCCTAGTCACTACTGCCCTTACCATCACATAATGTTGTTTTTCCAGAATGTCACATGATATGGTTTGGCTCTGTGTCCCCACCCAAATCTCATCTTGTAACTCTCATAATTCCCACGTATTGTGGGAGAAACCCAGGGGGGAGATAATTAAATCGGATGGGCGGGTCTTTCCCCTGCTGTTCTCGTGGTAGTGTGTAAGTCTCATGAGGTTTGATGGTTTTAAAAATGAGAGTTTCCAGCACAAGCTCTCTCTTTTTGCCTGCTGCCATCCATGTACGACGTGACTTGCTCCTCATTGCTTTCTGCCATAATTGCCAGGCTTCCCCAACCATGTTGAACTCTAAGTCCAATTAAAACTCTCTCTTTTATAAATTTCCCGGTCTCAGGTATGTCTTTATCAACAGTGTGAAAATGGATGAATACATCATGTAATTCAAATTATACAGAATATACCTTACTCAGCCTCGCTGTTTTTAAATTAGCATTATGCATTTGAATATTATTCATGTCTTTTCATGGCCTGGTAGCTCATTTCTTTTTACTCTTGAATAATATTTCATTGTATGGATGTACTGCAATTTGTTTATCCATTTTCCCCATGATAAAGATCTTGATTGTTGCCAGTTTTTAGTGATTATGGATAAAGCATTTGTGTGCAGTTTTTTCTTTTTCTTTTTTTCTTTTTTGAGATGGAGTGTTGCTCTGTTGCCCAGGCTGAAGTGCGGTGCACAATCTTGACTCACTGCAACCTCCACCTCCCAGGCTCAAGTGATTCTCCTGCCTCAGTCTCCCAAGTAGCTGGGACTACAGGCACCCACCACCATACCCGGCTAATGTTTTGTATTTTTAGTAGAGATGGAGTTTCACCGTGTTGGCCAGGATGGTCTCAATCTCTTGACCTTGTGATCCACCCGCCTCGGCCTCCCAAAATACTGGTATTATAGGAGTGAGCCACTGTGCCTGACCTGTGTGCAGATTTTTAATGGACACAAGTTTTTAAATCAATTGGGTAAGTACCTCAGAGTGTGATTGATGTATTGTATGTTAACACTGCGGTTAACTTTGTAAATGAAATTGCCAACTGGCTTCCAAAGTGGCTGTATTATCTTCCATTCCCACTGCCAGTGAACTTGTGTTCCTGTTCGTTCACATTCTCATAAGCATTTGGTATTGTCAGTGTTTTAAATTTTAGCCATCTAATGGATATATAGTGATATCTCATTGTTGCTTTGATTTGCAACTTCCTAAAGATATGATACATTTTTAACAGCTTTATCAAGATGCATTTTACATACCATACATTCACATACGTAAAGTGTACTATTCTAATAAACTTTAAAGAATCAATAGTATTTTATTATGTGATAGCAAATTTTCTGAAAACAAAATCAAGAAAAGAATCACATTTACAATAGCTACAAGAAAAATAAGATATTGAGGAATAAATGTAACTAAGGAGCTAAAAAATCTCTACAATCAAAACTACGAAAAATTAATTAAAGAAATTGAAGAAGACACAAATATATGGAAAGATATCCCATGTTCATGAACTGGAAGAATTAATATTGTTAAAATGTCCATACTACTCAAAATGATCTACAGATTCAGTGCAATCTCTATTAAAATACCAATGACATTCTTCACAGAAATAGAAAAAACAATCTTATAATTTCTAGGGAACCACAGAAGACTCCAAATCGCCAAAACAATCTCGAGCAAAAGGAACAAAGCTGGAGGCATTATACTACCTGACTTCAAAATATCTGCAAACCTATAGTAATGAAAACAGCATGGTACTGGCATTAATTACAGAGACATAGACCAACAGAACAGAATAGAGAGCCCAGAAATAAATGTACACATTTACAGCCAACTGATTTTTGACAAAGATGTCAAGAACACACACTGGAGAAAAAAATAGTGTCAATAAATGCTGTTGGAAAAACTACATATCCATATGCAGAAGAATGAAGTTGGACTTTCATCTCTCACCATATAGAAAAGTCAATTCAAAATAGATTAAAGATGTAAATATATGTGCTGAATTATAAAATTACTAGAAGAAAATATAGGGGAAACACTTCATGACATATGTCTGAGTGATAGTTTTTTGTGTGAGGCGTGTAAAGCACAGGCAATGAAAGCCAAAATAGACAAATGAGATTACATGAAACTAAAAAGTTTTCACACAGCCAAAGAAACAATCAGCAGGGTGAAGAGATGACCTACAGAGTAGGAGAAGATATTTCCAAACTATATAAGAAACTCAAACAACTCAAAAGCAAAAAATTAATTAATTAAAATAAATAAATAAATAAATAGCCCAATTTTAAAAATGGGCAAAAGACCTGAATAGACATTTCTCCAAAAGAAGACATACAAATAGCCAAAAGGTATATTTTTTAAATGCTCATCTTTTTTAATCATCAGGAAATGCAAATTAAAACTATAGTGAGATATCATTTCATCCTAGTAGAATAGCCATTATCAATAAAATAAAAGATGACATGTGCTAAAAGATGTGGAGAAAAGGGAACACTTATCCACTGTTGGTGGATATGTAAATTAGTACAGCCATTCTGGAAACCAGTATGGAGGTTATACTATCTCAAGTGAAATAAGCCAGGCAAAGAAAGACCAATACTGCAATGAACCTACTCATACATGAAATCTAAAAAATCGAATCTCACAAAATTAGAGTATAATGGTGGTTATCAGAGGTTGCAGTAGTTAGGGGACAAGTGATGGGAAGACGTTAGTCACAGGATACATAATAATAGAGAACATAAACAAATTTTAAGAGATCTATTATGCAGCAAAGTGACTATAGTTAAGGACAACATATTTTATTATTGAAAAACATAAAACAGTGGGTATTATAAGTGTGATCAACACAAAAGTAATAACTATGTGAGGTAATGCATTTGTTAATTGGCTAGCTTTAATCATTCTACAACTTACACATACTTCAAAACTTTGTATTGTACAAGATAAAATGTAATGTTATCTGTCAATTAAAAATAAAGGGTACAATTCCATAGTTTTTTTTAGTACATTCACACATACCTGCAACCATAATTATAGTCAATATTTTAATTTTTCATCATCTAAAAATAATTCTATACAACATAGGTTTCATCCCCCATTCTCCAATTCCCCACCACCTACTTTATCTCTCTCTAAAGATTTCCCTAATCTGAACTATTCACATGAATTGATTCACATCACATGTGGTCTTTTTGACCGCCTTCTTTGACTTAGCATAATGTTTTTAAGGTTCACCCTCATATTTTAAAAAGAGAGTATGTATCAGTACCTCACTCTGTTTAATGCCTGAATAATATTCCATTATATGGATATACTACATTTGTTTGTCTATTCATCAATTGATGGAGATTTAGGTTTTTTGCATCTTTAGGTTACGACAAATAATGTTGCTATGAATATTTTTGTATAAATGTTTCTAACATTTAACGTTATTGTTCATATAATTGAAACTGCCATTTTTTGTTTTCTATTTAGCTATGATTTTAATGTTCCTCTGTTCCTCCTTTACTGCTTTCTTTTGCAGTAAGTGAGCATTTTCTTATGTAGCATTTCAATTTATTTAATCATTTTTATTGTATTTTTAAGTTATCTTTTAGTGATTCCTCTTGGTTTTACTATATTTATCTTATCAGATCACCTTAAGATTTATATTACCTTAATTTCTGTGGTTAATAAAGGTACTACTTTTATATAATTCTATGTCATTTTCTCCCCTTTAGGGTTTTATAAAACACATATTACATGTCTTAATGTTACAAGCCCAATACTATATTCTTATAATAATTATTACTTCTGCAGTTACAGTGGGTACAGTGTACACTGCTCAGATGATAGGTGCACCAAAATCCCAGAAATCACCACTAAAGAACTTAGTCGTGTAACTAAACATCACGTGTTCCACAAAAACTATTGAAATTTAAGAAAAAAACAACAAACAAATGCTCTTTGAGCATTTGAACGTATTATTCCATTGCCTTCTCATCTCTATTGTCTCTGCAGATAAATCATGTGTTAATCTTATCGGGTTATTTTTTAAGTGATGAATCATTTTCTCCTGTTGTTTTCAAGATTTTCTCCTAATCTTTGACAGTCAGCTCTTTTATTATGATGTTTCTGGTTTTGGATCTCTTCACATTTGTCCTAATTGGAGTTTGTTTCACTTCCTGTATTTGTTTATAGTTGTTTTTTAATACATTTGGAAAGTTATCAGCCATTATTTATTTGAACAGATTTTTCTCCATTCTTTCTCCCCACTAATGCTGTGTTTTCCATTATGCATATGTTCGTGTACATAATGGTTTTTCACATTTGTCTGAGGCTCTGTTCATTTTTCTTTATTTCTTTCCCTTTGCTCTTCAGCTTGCATAATCTTGATCAATCTATCAATGTATCTTCAAGTTCACTTATTCTTTCTTCTTTCAGTTCAAATCTACTACCGAGCTCTCTTATGGATTGAATTGTGTTCCTCCAAAATATATGTTTAATTTCTAACACCTAATATCTCAGAATGTGGGCTTATTTCAAGACAAGGTATTCAAAGTAATTAAATTAAAATGTGCTCATTAGGGTTGACTAAATCCAATATGACTGGTGGCCTTACACAAAAAGAAAACATGTACACTAAGAAAGACACACACATAAGGAGAACACCAGATGAAGATGAAAGTGTAGGTTGAGGTCCCACAATTACAAGTAATGCTAAATATTTCTAACAAAGAACCAGAGCTAGGGAAATCAAAATCGTGTTTCCTTCCCAGCACTCAGAAAAATCCCTATCCTGCCAACACCTAATTTCAGACTTTTAGCCTCCAAAACTATGAGACAGAAAACTTCTGTTGTTTAAGTCACCCAGTTTGTGGTATTTTGTTATTCAAGTCCTAACAAACTAATATAAACCCCTCTAGTTAATTATTTGTTTTAGTTATTTTATTTGTTTGACTCCAAAATTTCCATTTGGTTCCTTTTTATAATTTCTCTTTGTTGACATTTTCTACTTGAAGTGACATTGTCATCATACTTTCCTTCACTTCTTTAATCATGGTTTTCTTTAGTTCTATGAATATGTTTATAAAAACTACTTCAAATCTTTTTCTGAAAAATCTGACATTTGATTGCTCTCATAATTAGCTTCTATTGGCTTTTTATCCCCCTTCTCTCATCCATATCTGGGTCACACTTTCCTGCTGCGTGACATGCCTCATTTTGTTGTTATTCTTTGAAGTTGGACATCTTTAATAGCATTTTTTACCATTGCCCTTCCTCTGGGTGTATTACTGTTATTTGATTGTTTGTTTAGTGAATATCTGGATTACTTTAGTGAAGTTTATTTTCTCTCTTAGTCCCAACGCCAGCACACAGTGTAAAGACTCTGATATTTCTCCTCAGAGAGGTACAAGTTTGAATATGCCCATAGCCAACTATGGTAGTAATTTTGGTAAGACTTTCTTCTCTTTCTCTGACCACATTCAGCTGTTAAACTCCACTAACTGCCAACTGATTGCTCTACTGTTTTCAACAACATTCTAGGACATAAATTGTTCTACAAAGTAAACCAATCAACTTTTGGCCCCTTTGAAGTAGTTTCTGAGTCTAATATTTGTTCTGACCCCAGGAGGACTCCTGTGAGCGGTCTTATTTCCCATTTTTCCCCAAAAACTTGTTTGCCTATCATTTAGCCTTTATCTTGACTATCTCTCCAATTGCCTTTCACCATGTATGTATCCACTGTTCTTAAAGTACATTTAGTTGAGAATTTACCTATGCCCTGTTGCAAATACAGTTCTTTTAGGAAGAGACTGGGAACTATGTTTTATGATCTGTTTCTCCCATAGGCAAAATTTCTGAACCAGGGCTATAGAACTGGGAGTGGGGACAGTGGCACACTTTTCTCAGAGTGAAATCTGTGCTCTGGATGCTGCACACTCAATGAAGTCAGGCAAGCAGCCTAAGATCCTCTAGGCGTATCTTTCCTAACATGGAACCAACTAGCAGGACCCTAGTATTCTCAGCCTGCCATGCAAGAGGTAGAGGCTCCATTCCATGAGCGTGGGTTGGGCCAAAGAAGGAAGTCTCCACTTCTCAACTGCAGTCATTCAGGACTTAGCCTCTGCAATAGGTAGCTGAGAGTAGAAATAAGAAAAGGTGATGTCCTACTCTTCCCAGGAAAGAAGTTATCTGACTGGAATCTAGTGAAGGAAATTAAAATATTTTACCCTAGAATATATTTCTTTGATGTATTTTAAAATGGCTGCCAATTGGTCATCCTGGCAGAAGTGGCCTTGCAAAGCTGTCTTCAGTGGAGAAAATTTGCATCAGTAGAGGATCTCCATTAGCATAGCCGTAACTCCTCCACTTTCTATGCCTTTCCCCAGATCCAGGAGAGATAGTCTGACACTTTTAAAAATCTGAAAAGAAACATTTACCATCTCTAAAGGAGGCTTCATCTACCTAACAAGGCCACCTTTGCTAGACAAGCTTCTGCCTTTCTCTCTCTTTTAACTTGTGTTGCCACTAAACCTCGTTTACCTGTTTCTGGCCATTTTTTGAATCTGCATTCTTTCTTGTGGCCTAGTATGCATGTTTCTGTAACTCATTGGGAAGTTGGGTCTTCATTCTGAAGGCTCCTATGTATACATTTTAAATAAATGTGTATTCTTTTTCTCCTATTAGTCAACTTACCTCATGTCAGTGATTTTTAGCAAATTGTTAGGGGCCAAGAGCCTGTGGCTCCTGCACTGGTGAGGAAAGAAGTTCTGTGTTCTTGGGAGCGGAGTCTCCATGTTGCTGAGCTAGAAGGTGGGGGGAAGGGTGAAGTCCTGATTCAAATACCACAGGCTCCAGGCTTTCTTACTGAATTTTCAAAGATTATTTTGAATAGGTATTTTTTTGTATTTGCTGTTTTGGGACTATTTCTAGTCTTTTGGACTATTTCCAGAGGCTTTAAATAATTGTTATGTTTATAATTGTAACCAGCTTCACAGGGGAACACTTCAGTGAGGCACCTCCCACTCTCATGCTAGAAGATCTCCTGATATGATACATTTTTAATTCATATTTTTATGTATGTTATAAGTTGGGGTGAAGTTTAGTTTTTCCATACAGATACTGAGTTGACCCAACATAATTTATTGGAAAGATTATATTCTTCCTCATGAATTGTAGTGATGCATTTGTTGCAAATCGGGTTTAAAAATATGTATGGTCTCTTTTAATTTATTTATTAATTTTTTTTAAGTGTAGAAACAAGGTCTCATTGTTTTGCCCAGCCTAGTTTTGAACTCCTGGGCTCAAGCGATCCTCCCGTTAGCCTCCCAGCATGCTGCCATTATAAGTGTGAGCCACTGCCCCTGTCCTGGGTCTCTTTTAGAACTCTCTTCTGTTCCACTGGTCAATTTGTATATCCCTATGGCAGTCCCACACTGTCTTAATTATTGTAGCTTTATAGAGAGTTTTGATGTTTAGCAGTATAACTCCTCCAACTTGATTATTCTGCTATATGATTTTTTTGAATAATCAGCATGCTTTGTTTACACACTTTTGAAATAAGCTGGTCAATTATCACAGATACACACACAAACACGTATACTCACACATGTATCCATGCTGGAATATTAATTGGGACTGCATTGAAGTAATCATTTTGTAGCAAATTAATAGCATATAAATATTAGTCAACACAGTATATCTCCATTTATTTTAATACTTTGTTTTCAATAAGGTTTTATTTATAAGTGGATCATTTACAGATTATTTATTAAAATTATAAATAATTTTATAATTCTTATTAAAATTATGCATTTATATATTTTGTAATTATTTATAAAATGGTATTTCTTTCAGTGAATGTAACTGTGTATTTATGTATTTACTTATTTGGAGATGGTGCTCTTCTAATGTTACACAGGCTGGCCTTGAACTCCTGGGCTAACATGCCCTTCCTGCCCCAGCCTCCCAAGTAGCCATTGTGCCTAATGATTAACAGTAAGAAAATAATATAATTTACCACAATAAAAGATCAAAGAAGAAAAATCATTTAGCTATTATAACAGGTGCAGAAGAAGCATTAAGGATCTGTATCACTTATGGCAAAATCCCTTAACAAAGTATGCATAGAAGGAAAATCTTGAATCTGCTAAGGAGATTTCTATAAAAAATAGAATAAATTTCATGTTTAATACCAGAACACTGAAAATCTTTCCTTTGAGATTGATAATAAGACAAAGATGAAAGAATTGTATTATCACCTCCATTAATTATGTTGCTGGAGATCCTTACAGTGTGATGAGAGAAGAAGAATAAACAAAAATTTAAGGTATAGAGGTAAAACAAAAAATAAGCAAAAATGACATTATTTAAAGATATCAATAGAGACCTTCTAAAGACTCTATCTACAACTTTGAGAAATAGCAGAGTTGATCAAAGTTGATGGTTAAAAACTCAATGTACTGAAGTTATCTCTCTATACACTGACAATGTTTAGATAAACTAAACTTTTTAAGAATACTATTTATCAACAGGCATTCCACAGAAACAAAAATGGCCCTTAATCATATGAAAAGATGTTCAATTTCACTCACAACAAGAGAAATGCACAAAATATTTGTACTGAAATACCATCTTTCAAATATCGGGCTGAGAAAGGTTTCAAAATGTCATAGTACATTGGCAAGGGGTGAAAATAGATATTCTCATATTTTCCAAGTAGAAATGTATGTTGTCCCATTGGCAATAAGGGGCAATTAGGCAACACAGGGTGAACATCTCTTATCCAAACTGCTTGGGATCAGAAGTGTTTCAAATTTAGAATATTTTTGGGGTTTGCAATATTTGCATATATGTAATGAGATAGCTTAGGGATGGGACCTAAGCCTAAACAAAAACATTTATTCTTGTTTCATACACATCTTATATAGATAGCCTGAAGGTAATTTTATATGATATTTTTAATAATTTTGTGTAGGAAACGGATTTCTTTAAATTACCCTTTGTAAGGCATTTGGAAAATATATATATCAGATGAAGGGGGCTGGTAGGGTCTTTTTCCTTTGGGGACATTGAATAACCTGTGTGTTGTGTGCCTGCATTTTGTCTGTAATCTGTCACGTGAGGTCAAGTCTGGAATTTTCCACTTGTGGCACTATGTTGATGCTCAAAAATGCTTTCAGATTTTTGAAGCATTTCAAATTTGAGGATTAAGGATGCTCAACCTGTATCTATAAAAGTTACAAATTTAGATACTTTGAGCCAACAGTTTTATTTCCATAAATTAATTACATAGATATACTCACATGCATGCAATAGTTATGGTGTCAGAGTCTATTGTGCCATGGGAAACACCTAAATGTCCATAGAAGCAGACCATTTAAGTTAATTTTACTAGGAAGACAAGAGTGTCTACTGCCTAGGTCCTCATCTCCCAACATTTTCTTCTCCATGAACACAAAATGGCAAGGAACAAAATTAAATGACACAAAGCTCATATCCTAAGAATAATTTGAAGACATAGCATGTGTACATTCCAAACAACTCTAAGTAAAAAAAGGAATAAATCCATAATCTCTCATGTTCCTGCTCAACTGTCATTGGCCCATCACTTTGCAGCAAACAAAGTCAGATCAAGAAAAAGCACTGCAGGTAAATGAGAAGAAGGGGGCTAGCAATGCTATCCAAAATTGATCTCAAATTACTGCTATAAATACTAAATCATCCTAAGTCTGAGAATAATACAAAGGCATCCTGGTAAATCAGGGCAAGGACGCAGAAAAGAGACTTATCCATACTTGTGTTTTGAACGAAAGATCTTTGCACCACAACATTTGGGGCTTGGGTAGGGGACTGGCAAAAGGAAAACAGAATGGTGAAGGAAAAAAGTAGCCCAGAGGGAAACTCTGCGGCCTGAAAACAAAAGAAAACCAAAACATTTGAAGAACCCAAAATCTTGGCCTTCATCAACAAACATAAAATAAATGTTTATTTTTTGACAGAAGAGGATACCATGATACTGGAAATCATGTAAAATGATTCAATTTCACAACAATAAATAAGAAAATAATTAGTAGATCTCTAAAGAGTTATTTCAAAAAACATCAGAGAAGAAAAATTAACTCATAACTGAGGAAAACTCTCGCTAGAAAAGCAAGCATGAACCAGGAGATGGACAGATACAGAGAGAAGACAATATTTCATATTGAATTAAATATATGCAAGCATGGGTTTGAGGATATTGCAAACCACTTGGAATCAAAAATTCAAAAACTAAGAAGGAAAATCAATGTTTTAAAATACAGGGGAAAAGTGACAACTCAGGAAACAGAACAAAGACAATAACAAATTTGCTTCAGAAATAAATAAAAAGTTAGAACTAGTCAAGAGAAAATATACTCAAAGAAAAAGAATGGTGCCAATCAGAAAGCAAGCAAATGGGCAGAGATCTGTATGAAACAGTTTGTATGCACCAAAATATATCAATGATTTTTTTATTTAGTCAATAAATCTTACACCAATTAAGAAAATAATTTCAATGAAATTCATTGATACATTAATATGTAGTTAAAGAAAGGGAGACTATCTTTACATATATATTTCAAGTTGGTAATGTAGAGCTGTATGACAGGAAATTTGACTTAGATATGTTAATTGCAGTATAGTTTGATTTAATTTTTAGTTTAATACAAAGTAAGGCAGTTACCTCAGAGAACAATACCACTGCACACCCATTATTTCAAATGACTCATACAAAAGTATTAAGAATGTATTATTTATGCAAGGCATTTTACCTTCTATCTTAAATTCATCTTGGCTATTATTTAGAGGTTTTCAGGACCTCTTGAGAAATCACTGCAGTTACTAGTGAAATATGCAATTTAATCCCCTGGCATTTTCCAGTTGATTAAAAGTGCTCAATACATTTTTAAGGGATGCTTAAATCAATGTAATATAGATATATATATTTAACATCTATAACAACGATAGGTATATAAAATTGTTTCTGAGTACTTTCATTTTGAGAATGAAATAGAAGATAAAGATATTACACAGTAATAGAGATCTGTTCATTTAAAGAAAAAAAATTATACCCAATACACTTCTATGTAATTCACTGATTTACTCTATGAGCATGCCTTCACACAAAATCCAGTAAAATCATTTTGATGAAACGTATTTATTTCATAACTAAAAATTTTCTTATGAATCAGGACAAGTTTGGTAAGTCGTTATTTTACCCAGCAATAAAGATGTACCAAAATATCTGAAAAATATTTTTTGAAACATTTGACATTAATCAAAGACAGGCTCTTTTGTAATCTCCAGGCAAAACCACATATATAGGATGCAGAAATAGATTTTATCTTAATGGGGTTTTCCACTAGCATTGTAATTCCTGACATTTTCTATGAGCACGATCAAGGTAAAGTTGACATTGTGAAATTTGCGTGGACTGTGGGGTGGTAGGAAGTGGAAAAGACTTTTCATCCAGGTTGTGCCTTTGGAAGCACTGAAAATGTTAGGACTGACTTTATGGTGATGAGGATCAGACCTGCTGACTCTTACATCTTGAGTCACTACTCTGATGTCTAGCCTAGCTCCTACAATAGAGTAAATCCTATAATGCAGCTAACTTCAACTAGTCATTTTTTATGATTCACCATTCCCCAAAAATATCATTAATTCTGAGATATTTTAGGCACAGGTATTTGTACCATTGGGGATTGTGCCATGATGATTATATATATACACACACACACACACACATATATATGTGAGTGTGTGTGTGTGTGTGTGTATATCTGGCTTCAGCTAGTAGAAAACAAATTATTCTCCAGTTCTTACATGAACATCCTATAAGCTTTTCCTAATTGGGTTAGAAAATAAAACTCATTTGCACAACTTGGAACAAGGCAATTTGATTGAATTAAATCAGGCATGAAAAAATCAATAAAACTCACCAATTCAAATAAATCAGTTCCAACAAACAAACTGAATCAGGTTAAAGAAAAAAGAGCAAAGCTGTTAAAACCATGGCAATTTTTAAACAACTTCTGTGGTTATTTACTCCAAATTGCAAAACCCAGGAATGCACATGGAGGAAGAAACAAGGAAAGTTACATATGTGTTTCATTCTGGCATAAATAGTAACAAAAAACTTCAAATGTACATGTTGTTGGAAATAACCATCATTTTTTCTATATTGTTGGGTTTTCAGAAGCTGACAAATGGTTTATGTCAGAAGGTTGAATTGTGGGTATGGTCAATGTGGCAGATCCTAAACATAAATTGGGTAAGCTAAGGCAAGCAAAGCTGTTACTTTTTTGAAACCAATCTCCATTAATGCCCCGTATTATTAGATTTGATTGCTTGCACAGATTTATAAGGAAGCAACCATTGTTTTCCTAAAACTGATCATCTCTAGCAATATGTCGTAGTTTTCAGGTGTGCATTGTCATTTCAAAGGCCCTTTACTAAGATGAAAATCGACAGGAGAAATTTGTTTTTAAGATTGCTGAAAGGCACTTGACAGAGACGGTCAGACTTCACTGACAATCTTGCCAGGTCCCAGATGTCAGGCGGGCAGAGGCATTTTGCAGAGATCCTTGCACAGCTTCACATGCATGTGACAGACAGCACCTGAGCGAACCCTTCCCATTGGCCACCCCTCCACCTTCTCATTTTCTTCCAGCTCCTATTGTTCTTTCCTGATGTCCATTCCTCCTCAGACGCAGTTCATTTCACCACTAAGGGTATCTGGTTTACCAGAAAGCTATGTCTTTTTGACAGTAAGTGTAAAAGAAAGTTTGATCCATCTGATTATCCAAATAGCAAAGGAAACATTTAACTCTGAGTCTGAGGGCAGGGTTCAACCCCAGAAGCTTAGCTCCAGAGCCGTCAGTGCAGCTGTCGCCTTTACCACATACTCAGTCCCCAACTGTACATGATTTAAAGCCCTCAAGTTGCCTTGGGATTGAAGAAAACAAACATGAATCAAAGCTATATTTTTCAAAGGCAGAAAACTAAAAATTTCTCAGCAAGGAAGCAAAAGCAATCTGGAAATGAAGATCAGAGAACTAATACCCAGAAGCGAAGTGTTAAAGGTTGTCGTTCATTCTCCTGCAGTCAGGAAAAGATGTTCCAGACAGAGATTAGAGAATCCACATTTGTGGACAACCTACAATGTAACCCATCAGGCCTCCCCTATATGACTTCATTTAACACTCTCTACCAGGTAATGTTAATATCCCTCATTATGGGTACAAAATCACAGACTTATAGACAGTACTTTGCTCAAAATATACAGTTGCAAGATATTGGTTCCACTAAAACAGTTTTCTTCTGTTTTACACCATAGTAATAGATCTCATTTATTAGATGCTGAGTGCAGTATATCAGCAACTTAGTACATGAAGGGTTCATACTAATACCTGAGAAGACTAACTCTTAGAACTACTGCAGTCTTTACCACTCAGCTCTAAATGGAAATTGTCTGAAATGTAAATTGTCAGAGAGGTCTATCCTATATATTAACAGACACAAGGTTTATTTCTAAATATGCCTGTTATAACCTACAAGAATGGCAAACCTAGAAAATCAGATAAGAAGTCCTAAGAGCATCAAGCACTTTTGATAGGAGTATAAGGTCCGACTGTCTATTTAGAGAGCAGTCTAACACGACTTACAGAATGTAAGTATGCATACACCTGAAGGGATCATATAACTTATCATCAAACCTAAAACACTTTTTTAGAGGGAAAAAAGTAAGAATAATAAAAAATAATAGCTGTTATAGACTGAGTGTTTGTGTCTTCCCAAAATGTGCATGTTCAAGCCCTACTTCACAGTGTGATGTAATTCGAAGTGGAAACCTCTAAAGAGGTAATTAAGGTTAAATGAGGTCAGACAGGTGGCATTCTGATTCAGTAGGATTTGTGTCCTTATAAGAAGAGACAACAGAGCACATCCCACTCTCTCAATGCATGCCCTAAAGAAGAGGTCACACAAGCACACAGTGAGAAGGTGGCCTTCTCTAGCCCAAGAGTAGAGTCTTCACCAGAAACCAACACTGGCAGCTCCTTGATCTTGGACTTTGCAATCTTCAAACTTGTTAGAAAATAAATTTCTGTTGTTTAAGCCATATTTTGTTATGGTAGCCTGAGAAGACTAAAATAATAATGAAAAATAGGAGTGGATATGACCCTCCCACTGAAATCGGGGTGTATGGTCATCCCACATATATTTCACTGCCATCAATCATGGCCTTGGGTATGTATTTCTGTTAAAGTTTTACTCTACTCCATCAGGAAACATGTGACTGATTGCTCATTGCAGCATTGTTTGGGGTAAGCTGCCAGAAATTCTGAGTTAAACTTATGTATAGAAACATGAAGAAATCTCAAAAACAAAATGATGAGTAAAAAAAGAAACATAATATGATTTGTAGTGCAATATCACTTAAATAAATTTTTAAACGTTCAGAAAATGTCAGCAAACTGGAGAAAGTTAGAAAATCACTAGGAGTATAATATGTATGCACACACACATATATACACACACAATTTTATAAAACAGTAGGGATGAAAAATAATAAAATAGTAGCCCAATATGTTTAACATCTGTGTGACCAGAACAGACAATGATTCACTCAGTTTTAAGCACCTTAGTCCCATTTCCACATTCAAAAAAGAATAAATTATTTGTTATATGTAAAGGGTTAAATGTTATCACAAATATGAAAAATGAACTAAAACAGTAAGTTTTTAATAAAATGTGAGATCAATTGTTAATGTATCTATCACCTCCTTGCAATGAAGTCCAGAGAATGAGATCAATATATTACTTGTTGTTTGATCATTGGTTGTAATTTTAAATTTTAAATAAGATACACCCCTATGACAGTTTATTCATGAAAAAAATTTCATGAACAATGTGAGTGGCAAACAGAATAGATTCTTGAAACTACTCGTTAAATGAAGATAGCAGGTCTCAAAACACATCTGGAACCTGGGTTTTGGAATTGTCTCAACTATGGGCAATAGAAAGTGAGTACCTAAGCCATAATTACAGGCCGCTGATTTGTTTGTTTTTAATGTGGAAAGGCACTATCCAAAGTTATAAACATATCCATCAACATGCCTCTAAATGGCATTTTGGTAATTCCAAAAATTCAAATCCTCTGTTGTAGATTGATGACAAAAATGCCCCAATTCTTCCATTTCTCTGGTGTCCATGGCCTTTGAAATATAAATTTGCTGCTTCTTCTACAAAGAGGTGGGATCTAATTGTCCAATCCTTGAGATTGCGGTTGCCTTATGACTTTTTGAGCCAACAGAAAGCAGTGGAAGTAGAAGTATGCTGGTTTCAAGTCTAGTTTCAAGAGCATTGCTTTATACCCAGAATCCTCCCATCTTAATGTCAACAAGCTTGGCTGGCTTGCTAGAACATGTAAGGTCACATGGAACAGAGACAAGCCATCTCAGCTGCAGTCATCCCAGGCCAACCAGATCTCTGGTTTATGAGCTAAACATTATATTGACAGCAGGACAGAACAGAGTGACACTTGGATAAATGAAAGGCAGAATTGTCTGTTACAGTTCCAGAGAAACCTTCAAGGGAGAGTCACACAGAGGGTTGCATGGAGAGTCACACAGAGGGTTGCAGGGGGCAGTTTATATAAGGCAAGTGGAGTGAGGTTAGCTAGGTTTAGCAGACTCCCTGTAGCTTGGCTAATTTCATTAATTTCATGGGCTCCAGGGCATAGGGGCTGGCCCTGACTGTCTGCTACATGACCCTGGAGCAAATATAATGGCCTGGAGTGTGAGAGTCCTGATAAGGGAAGTGTTTGGGATATAGACTTAATTAGCTGGTCAAGAAACAGAACTCACCAGCCTCTAGCAAGAGTCTCAAAACTGGGTCAAGACAGTATTAAAACACACACACCACACACACACACACGCGCACACACACACACACACACAGAGAGAGAGAGAGAGACAGCGAGCTATAATTCAATCCCAGTCAACCCAGACACTGATTGTAAACATGGAAATATATCAAAAGAAGATTAGATGCAATAATAGACACCAGGGACTACTAGACAGGGCAGGGAGGCAAGGGTTGAAAAACCAACTGTTGGGTACCATGCTTACTTCCTGGGTGATGGATTCAATTGTACCCCAAACTTCACCATCATGCAATATACCAATGTAACAAACCTACATATGTACCCCTGAATCTAAAATAAAGGTTGATATTATAAAAAAAAATTAAAAATTAAAATTCAAGGAAACAAGAAAAGTACTATAAAAATAAATAAACAAACAAGCTAACAAGATCAGAATCATTGCTCAGCTGAATGCAGCCCACATTTCTGACCCACAAAATTATATTTAAATAAAAGGCTGCTGTGTTGAACTGCCAAACTCTGGGGTGACCTATTATGAAAAAAAAAAGCAAAATGATTCTTCTACTGTCAGAAGATGGAAATTTGTCACCAACAAGAATATTCAGGAAAATATGCGACAGGCTCCAAAAGGCCAGCAAGAAAAGGCATAGTCTCTCAAGGGCACTGCTTAGAAGGGGTTGCCACAGACTTGAATACTTAAATGTAACAATTAGTTGTGTAAACATTACAATCACATTACTTTAGAACAGTGATTTATATCTGCAACAATTTAGCAAATGTATTTTCATCTTTCTAAACACAATGGTGCATTGGCTCTATTTTCAATTCAAAAATCAATTTAGAAAGAAAATGGCAGAAGAAAAGTAATAACATCAAAGATTTCAATGTACAATTTATTGGCATCTATCTATCTGAAGACCTGTAAAATACCTTATGAAAGATTCTCCAACCAGTAAAAGAATTATATTGCTTAAAGGGACACTGAAGCACTTGGATAATATCGGGGGAACCAGCCCCCAATATTTCAATATAGGTTCTTTTCTATTTTCCCAAAGTGTCAGCCAGTCTGAGAAATAAAGCGAAAGAGTACAAAGAGAGGAATTTTACAGGTGGGCCTCCAGGGGTGACATCACATGTTGGTAGGACCATGATGACGACCTGAGCAGCAAAACCAGCAAGTTTTTATTAGGGATTTTAAAAGGTGAGAGGGTGTATGAACAGGGAGTAGGTCACAAAGATCACATGCTTCAAAGGGCCATAAAGATCACAAGGCAAAGGCAAAATTAGAATTACTGATGAGGGTCTGTGTCCCACTGTGCACGTATTGTTTTGACAAACATCTTAACAGGAAACAGGGTTTGAGAGCAGAGAACTGGTCTGACTAGAATTTACCAGGTTGGAATTTCTCAATCCTAGTAAGCCTGAGGCTACTGCAGGAGACCAGGGCATAGTACAGTCCTTATCTCAACCACATAAGACAGACACTCCCAGAGCAGCCATCTATAGACCTACCCCCAGGAATGCATTCCTTCCCCAGGGTTATTCCTTGCTGGGAAAATAATTCAGCGATATTTCTCCTACTCCCACATCCGTTTATAGGCTTTCTGCAAGAAGAACGATATGGCTCTATTCTGCCTGACCCTGCAGGCAGACAGACCTTATGGTTATCTTCCCTTGTTCCCTGAAAATCGCTGTTATTCTGCTCTTTTTCAGGGTGCACTGATTTCATATTGCTCAAACACACATGTTCTACAATCAATTTGTATAATAGTGGTCCCGAGGTGACATACATTCTCAGCTTACAAAGATAATGTGATTAAGAGATTAAAGTAAAGATAGGCATAAGAAATTGTAAGAGTATTATTAGGAAGTGATAAATGTCCATGAAATCTTCACAATTTATGTTCAGAGATTGCAGTAAAGACAGGTGTAAAAAATTATAAAAGTATTAATTTTGGGAACTGATAAATGTCCATGAAATCTTCACAATTTATGTTCTTCTGCCTCAACTCCAGCCGGTCCCTCCATTCGGGGTCCCTGACTTCCCACAACAGGACAACACCAAGTAATTGCTCAAAAAAATCGACCTGGACTATTTCTATGTATCACCAAAGATCAGTGATGTGGTCAAAGGAACACTGAACTAGCAACCTAGACTAATTAGTGCCAGCATTGATGTTGCCATAAACTGCACGATATTCAACTGCTTTCTCACCAGGACTCAGTTTCTTCATCTGGAACTCAAAGCTCCTGGATTGATGGTTCCCTAAAATTCTTTCCAAATCAGAGACCCTAGAAGTTTTGATTACTGTGCTTTCTGAACACTCCCTAAATTGTTGTTATGAGGGTTTCTCTTAATGATTATGAATCCTCTGAGAGCAATATCAGCAACAATAGTTTTCAATATGTGGATATGTGTGTAATATATTTGCACATGTATATATAGTATTTATATATTAAATATTTATATATAGTACATGTATATTTAAATATATACAAATATAGTTAAATACTATACCTCATCATTTTAAGATGCACATTTTCACACATTTTCTCTCTGAAATCTAAACATGTAACAATAGCAACTTACAATCACTGATAGGGGTTAGTCATACCAATAAATTTTGTTCCTCGCACATGTGTAAATTTGGTCACCGCAGTTCACATAACCAGCAATTCAAATGAATGATAGACATTGTTCTCGTAAGTAAAGACTTAGTCCTAAGGAGAAGGGAATTTACAGGCATGGCAGGCCCTCTCAAACATGAAGAGAGGATAATTTTCCTCAAACTAGAAATAGATTCCTCCAATACTCAGGAATAGAAAAAAAAAAAGGAACCAGCTAAGGTACTTGAGAGCCAGAAGACTAACATAATTCCCAAGGATGTTATTTATGTCGTATTTTGTGAACACTTATTTGAACAACTGAAGAATAAACCTGTAGCCTGGCTAACATGGTGAAACTCCATCTCTACTAAAAATACAAAAAAATTAGCCAAGTATGGTGGCAGGCGCCTGTAATGCCAGCTACTCGGAAAGCTGAGGCAGGAGAATTGCTTGTACCCAGGAGCTGGAGGTTGCAGTGAGCTGAGATCACGCCATTGCACTCTAGCCTGGCAAGAAGAGCAAAACTCCATCTCAAAAAATATATATATATAATATATAAAATCTATATAATAGATTATATATAATATAATGTATATGTTACATATTATATATAATTTAATACATTAATATATTATTTGATATATTTATAAATATAAATAATATATTAATATATTATTTAATATATT
Organism: Theropithecus gelada; assembly: GCF_003255815.1. NCBI lineage: Eukaryota > Metazoa > Chordata > Mammalia > Primates > Cercopithecidae > Theropithecus > Theropithecus gelada. The sequence goes on along the minus strand of NC_037686.1, from coordinate 11,447,597 downwards.
ACATATAATATATATTACATATAGTCATGTGGTTGATAATTCTGATGGACAATTGCAACATCTTGATACTTCAGTCAGAGGACCATTTTAGATTTATTTGAAAAAGGGATATAGATTCTGGTTATTATATAGAAAATCTTCTATTGATAACTTGTGGCAAAAGTCAAGGTTCTACATCAAAATATGCCAAATGAAGATAAGTGACACAAGAAATTCCTGGGAACACTAGTGGAGAATGTTTTCAGAAATGTTGCTACACCAGCAAACATATAAAAAAAAAAAAGTTCAACATCTGGAATCATCAAAGAAATGTAAATCAAAACCAGAATGAGATACCATCTCACACCAATCAGAATGGCTATTACTAAAAAGCCAAAAAAATAATAGATGCTGGTGAGGTTTCAGAGAAAACAAAATGCTTATACAATGTTGGTGGGGATGAAAATTAGTTCAGCCACTATAAAAAGAAGTTTGAAGATTTCTCAAAGAACTAGGAATAGAAGTATCATTTGACCCAGCAATCCCATTATTGGGTATATACCCAAAAGAAAATAAATCATTCTTCCGAAAAGACACAGGCACTCCTATCTTCATCACAGTGTTATTCACAATAGCAAAGACATACAGTCAAGCTAAGTGACCATCAATGGTGGACCAGATTTTTCAAATGTGATATATATACATCATGGAATACTACACAGCCATAAAAAAGAAGAATGAAATCATGTCCTTTGTAGCAACAGGGATGTAGCAGGAGGCCAATAGCCTAAGTGAATTAATAGAGAAATAGAAAACCAAATACCACATGTTCTCACTTGTAAATGGAGGCTAAACACTGGGTACGCACAGACACAAAGATGGGAATGATAAGCACAGGGGATTTCAAAAGGGTGGAAGGACAGGGACAAAGCTTGAAAAACTACTTGGTACTATGTTTACTACTTGGGTGAGAGGATTATTAGAAGTGCAAACCTCAGCATCATGCAATACATCCATGTAATAAACCTGCACATGTATCCCCAAATCTAAAATAAAGTTGAAATTTTTTAAAAAAGAAATGTTGCCACACACATGCTGTTGATGAAACTTAGGAAAATATTGTGGGAAATTACTAATATCAATGACTTTGCATTGGAAAGTGATTCAGAAGCCCAAGACTCAATATACATAAGTTTTAGAAAAAAGCTAAATAATTTATTTGGCTTAGATTAACATTTTTCTATATGTAAAGCAATATAGGATGAACCATTATATGTCTAAATCAGTATGAAAACTTTTTATAAGTATAAAATAAAATTCTAATACATAAGAAATTAGTGTCAGAGTTTGAACCATGATTTTCCTTGTGGCATATAAATTATAGAGAATTTTACGAACAGTGGTGTCTTAGCATCTATGATCCGCAGTGTATGTTTTCTGCATTACAGGTCACAGAGACATAAAGGTTGCCAACCTTTTCTTTTTGTTTTTAGATGGAGTCTTGCATTGTCACCCTGGTTGGAGTGCAATGGCGTGATCTCGGCTCACTGCAACCTCCACCTTCCGGTTCAAGTGATTCTCCTGCCTCAGCCTCCCAAGTAGCTGGGAATTACAGGTGCATTCCACCATGCTCGGCTAAGTTTTTATATTTTGAGTAGAGATGGGATTTCACTATGTTGTCCAGGCTGGTCGCAAACTCCTGACCTAGTGATCTGCCCGCCTTCGCCTCCCAAAGTGCTGGGATTACAGATGTGAGCCACCGTGCCTGGCCAGTTGCCAACCTTTTCTTATCAATCTTCCCATTGTTCTTTGTTTTGAAAGATTTTCCTTAAAAAACAAACTCAATGCGTTATATGACACAATTCTGTATATCTATATTCTATCTGCTGATCTATAACAATCCCAAAATTTAATGACTTAAAACAGTAATTTATTATCTCTTATAGCCCTGTGGGTTGACTGGACTCCGCTGAGTAGTGTTCACTTGGGATTTTTATGTAGTTGCTGTCCAAAGGCAGCCATGGCTCGAGTCATCTGAAGGACTCACTGGGCTAAACATCTGAGTTGGTACTCTCACAGGGATGGCAGTTCATGCTGCTTATTGACTAGCAGTTCAGTTGAGCCTGGTGAGCAGAGCACCTACATGTGTAGCTTCTGCAGGTGGCTTAGGCTTCTCTCTTCATGGTGGCTGCACTCTGAGAAAAAGCATCCCAAAGGCAAGCATTCCAACAGGTCAAGGTGGAATTTGTGAGGCATCTCTTGATCTAATATGTAAAGTTCCAGAATATTTTTTCTTCTATATTCTATTACTCACAAAAGTCACAAAGACCATCACAGATTCATGGGGACACAAATTAGACTGCACCCCTCAATGGGAGTGGGAGCAAGAAATTTGCAGCCATCATTAATATACCACTTCATTCTCTAGGAAGAAATAATTTACATTTGCACATGCAAAACACACTCACACTGTCCCAAACCTTCTCCCCCACAAGTCTCATCCAATTACAGCACCGGCCCAAAGTTGAAAATTATGTCATCCAAATAGAGTCTAGACAAAGCTGAGCTATTTGGGGGAAGTTTTCAGATGCAGCTCCTCCAGTGTAAGTTTTATTGCTACAAATCATCTGTGAACTAAAAAGATAAATTACCCACCCCCACACCCCGCCGACACACACATAAAGCCAACATATAAAGATGATACCTGGATAGGTAGGCAGCTGTCTACATCCATGGGTCCTGTATGCATGGATTCAACAAACTGCAAATTAAAAATGTTTGAAAAAAATAAAAAATGGTTGTGTCTGTACTGAACATGTGCAGGCTTTTTTCCCTTGTCATTATTGCATAAATTATATAGTATAACAAGTATTTCCACAGTATTTACACTGCATTAGGTATTATAAGCAGTCTAGACATGATTTAAAGTATAATCTTTAAATGTGACATAAATGTGAATCTAAACTAAAATGACATCGGTCATATGCAAATATGATGTCACTTATATCAGGGACTTGAGCTTCTGTGGATTTTGGTATCTGCAGGGGGTACTTAAACCAATTCTCCATGAATATGAAGGGACGACTGCATTCCAGTTTAAAAAAAAAAAAAAAAGACTGCAAAAAATAAACATAACAGTCACTGGTCCATGCAGTTTTGAAATCCAGATGAGAACACATTGCCAGTTGCTTTATTAGGATCCAGTCTTCCTCCCTGATATCATTTGGATTTGTTTCCCCACCCAAATCTCATGTCAATTATAACCCCCAATGTTGTAGGAAGGGCCTGGTGGGAGATGATTGGATCATGGAGGCAGATTTCCCCATTACTGCTCTCATGATAGCTTCCCCTTCCACTATAATTAAAAGTTATTTGAGGCCTCCCCAGCCATGCTTTCTCTAAGGCCTGGAGAACCATGAGCCAATTAAACCTCTTTTTTTTTTTTTTTTTTAAATAAATTACCCAGTTTCAGGTATTTCTTTATAGCTATGCGAGAACAAATTAATACACTCCCTGAAAGTGCTTCTCCATCGCCAATGCTTTGGGTTCCACTCTCTAGACTTTCCCTGCATTCTGAGTCATCTTTCCTTTCTCATAGAAACTGCAGCTGCCATTGAATTTAAGTAATAATCTGAGCTTCTTCCTGTAAGAGCTGGGGGATTCTGACTGCTCTTTGTATTTAAAAATGTTTCTAAATCGCTTTAATTTTAATCGATGGTCATTCTCCCAATATAATTCTAATAAAATATTTTTGAGTTTTACTATGCATCTTATTTCATTACATTGTGTTAGACAAAGGCCACCCCCCAAATAACCTTCAACACAAGTCCTTCTCTGGGTTATGCTGACAGAGTCTTGTAGAGCAACATCATCAAGATTCTTAAAAACCTCTTTGTCTAGTCTAAAATATGTGTAATCCACTCTTAATATTTTTAGTAAATCTCTTCTTCTCTATGTCAGAGGACATACAAGGCTCATACTTACTCTTAGAAGCCCAAATAGGCATGATATAAATCGTTCAGAAAGCTCAATAAATAGTCTTTTATCCACAGCCTTGAAATCTTTATCCTGAGGCTATGCTTGCTGATGGCGTCTTAGACATTTTTAAATTTGAGATTCTTTACTGGAGGGGTCTAGGAATAAGGAACTATTTTATTTTGAACCCAGCTCACTTGAGTATCCTATAAATTTTGCTTAAAATCTGAATAATTCTTTCTTTAGGATATCTTTCTCTCCACATATTTAAGTATAGGCAGCTATACCTAGATTAGTAGATAGAAAGTAAAGATTCTATTGTTTCCTATTAAATTGCCTTTTGTTCAGAAGTATTATAGCTGAGGTTGTATGCGTGTAGGATGAACATTTTTTCCTCTTTATTTTCACTCCTTTCCCTGAAATTTATCACAGGATTTCTCTTTAAGTATGTTTTACAAAAATAAATGAGCTGTTCTTTCCTCCCTGGTAAATAATTTATAGAAATGCTCGCAATGACATTTGATCGACAGAAAAAGATTTTAAAGAATATGTTTTCTAACATAACAGGTGAATAACAGTCAGGCAGACCAAACGAGCTCCAGTTTTGAGAGGGTCTGTTTATTGAATTCTCTATTGCCCTTTATTTGATCATACATGCCCCATGTATCAAGCAGGGCAGGAAGACACCAGGTGCTCATTAAGGTAATTTCTGTCACTTATTTCTGCTGATATTCAGTATATGAGAGCACTGAAAATTTCGCATTACCATGAGATTTGAAATTGTTTATTTATTTTCAACCATTAATTTTTTAGTATCAGTCAGAATTTAACAGATGGTGTCTATAAATTAGTCTAGGAAGGTAGCAAAGATACACTTTAGTGAAAAGGTAAAGTCAGAAGGTGTTGACCTCTACAGCAATGAATATGAATTCATTGAAAAAGAAAGTGAGATACAGGGAAACAAATGTATTGTCCAACCCGCACGCACCTGTGGCCCACAATGGCTTTGAATGGGCCCAACACAAATTTGTAAACTTTCTTAAAACGTAAGATATTTTTGCGATTTTTTAAAGCTCATCAGCTATCGTTAGTGTTAGTATATTTTATATGTGACCCGAGACAACTCTTCTTTTTCCAGTGCAGCCCAGGAAAATCGAAAGATTGGACACCCCTGGTTTAGACTGAGCTGTCATCTGAATTAATAAGAGAAAACAGATTATTTTAAAGAATTTAAGCCACACTGAAAATTTAATGATTATTAGGGAAATTAAGTGTTCTTTTTTAGTGTAATAAAAGGAAATATCATACTAACTTTAGAGACTACATATCAGAGTGTGGAACCCCAGAGTTATCCTGGAAATGAGAGCTTTCTTTTTATGTATAAAAGTGGGATGGATGTATAATTTTATTGTGAAAAAGAAGATGTCACTAAATTCCATTAGAGGAATTGCTGCAAAAACAAAATGAAAGCTGAACTCTGAAACACTTGGTCTCAGGAACGTAATAGTATTGTGAGCCTTGCGAACTCTTACAGCATGAGGTGAGCTGCAGCCTTTGTCCCAGCCATTTGATCTATTTGACCATTTACAGAGACTGCGATTATACTCTAATACCAATCTGCTCTTCACTTACCATTCACCGAGTTCATTCATTTGGGAGAAACACAGGTAACCTCAGGATGGACCTGTCAGAACTTCTGGGTCAAGAACAAAAGGGGTAAAATAGGCCACATAGTTTTTTTGGTTCCCTTTGAAATGCATGAAGGCGTGGTGTGTGGGCAAAGGGGTTGATACATAATTTATATATCAATGTGGTCATAGTACTGTAGTAGGTGCAAAGGTATAGGATGCTATATAGGATAACCAGAAGCACAGAAATCCAGGGCTAGAAGCAACAGAGTTGTTAAAATTGTAGGTCCAAATTGACAAGGAAAAGGAATAGTCATCAAAACCCAGCAGGGGAGAAAATAGAGTAGAGAAGGCAGTTTCCTAAGGATAGAAGGAGGAAATAAATTTTCTGACTGAACTCTCTTCCCTCCCTCCAGTTTTCTGCAAGGTTTCCTGTATTTGTCAGGGTTCTCCAGAGAAACAGAACCAGCAGGACACAGGAAGATATATACACATGAAGAGATGTATCATAGAAACTGGGGCATGGTGGTTATGGAGGTCGAGAAGTCCCAAGATCTGCCATTGGCAAGCTGGAGAACCAGGAAAGGTTCTGAGAATCAGGGTCTGATGGCCTAAGTCGCAGTCTGAGCCTGAAAGCCCAAGAACCAGGAGCACTAATGTCTGAGAATTGAAGAAGATAGATAGTTGAAGAAGAGAGAGAGAACAAATTTACCCTTCCTCCATATTTTTGTTCAGTTCGGCCCTTAAGGGATTAGAGCCCACTCACATCGGTGAAAGCAGATCTTTCTTGATGACTGAAATGTTAATTTCTTCCCTAAACACCCTCACAGACAGACCCAGAAATAATGCTGTATCAGCTTTACGGTCATTCCTTAGCCCAGTCAAGTTGATGCATTAAAATAACCATTACATTGCCCAACTCAAAGTCGAGCGCACAGGCATTCATGGCTATAGATCAGACAGCTCAACCTCCTGGGGCAGAGAACAAGGTCGAGGAGTGATCTGCAGGCATCAAACAAGAAAAGACACCTGGCTCAAATCTTGTCTGCCATTCTGTGATCCTACACCTTCCACCAATGATCCCTTCTACCTCCCCATCATCTCAGGCAGCCACAGTGTCAATCTTCTCTCAATTCCCTGTCTCAATTGTCACCTCCCTGCCTTCTCTTTCCTTTAAGGTACTGCTTTCCACTAGGAGATGATGTGTGTAGAAAAGATACTTCTTAGCTGAATATATAAGCAAATCCTGGCTATTAAAATCGTACCCAATTTGGTTTAAAGTTTAAAGTGTATATTACCAGAAGGTTCTTAAGGTCAAGAGGTTGATCAGTTGTTATTTTTGAGTATGACACGTTTTTCAGTTCTTTCATAGCTCTCCAAATACCTCTGCCTATATTCATGCATTAATTTAATCAGCACTGACCATCTACAAATATTTGAATATGTGCTGGAGATAATGAGATTTAAACACAGTGTGCACATTCCACTCTCCTATAGCCCATCTAAGAAAACAGGAAAGTAAAAAGAAAATTTTTAGACTGGTGTAATAGGGATGTAGACAATATAGACATAAAGCACCTGAATCCCTTTTTAAGAAAGAGTGTGTGTTCATTAGTGAGGAATGAAGTTAGCTTGGAACCTCCAGCTACAGAAATGTTAGGGGGCTGTTTCTGCTCCATCTGAGGCCACCACACCCTTTCCAGGCAACCATCAGCCAGTATCTGAGCATGGGGCTGGAGGTAGGGTGTTAGTGAGTAGTAGGGTCTTCTATTTCTACCCATCATGGGACTCCTCTAATGCTTGTTTTGGAACTTTCATCTGAGTTGCCTGAGACTGTCAGATCTTCACCATCTGAGACTCTTTCTACCCATTTTTCTTTCCTCTCTTTTACTTTCAGAGATTTACACTGTTGGCTAACAGTTTTATATCCTCAATCTTGCTTCCTCCTCCTGGACCTTTCACAGACCTCACTCCTTGATAAAATTCTTACACTCATATTTTTATTTCAGCATCTTCTTCTCAGAAGATTTGAACAATGCTAGGGTTATGCATAAGTATAACATGCTATGAGAGCAAGAAACACTTGTCCATGAGAATCTGATCATACTTGGAAGTGCCAGACTTGGTCACATGTACACATTTCTATTGTTTCACAGAAACATAACATCTCAGATCCAGAAGAGGACCTTGGTCTACCATATGCCTGATGCTTGAATTTCCTTACCTGTCCAAGAAGTCCCTTATGATGTGCTCTTATAATACCATCTTTCATCCTTAGGCAATTTAACTGATATAAAGTTCAAACTTACATTGCCTGCTTGACTGTGGTTTCAACACCTCATACCTAAATATTGCTCCTGGGACCATAAGGGGTAAATCTTTCACATGACTGCTCCTACAGTTGTTTGAAGCCATCAGTGATATTCACTGACAGGGAGCTTCAAGAGTTACCAACCCTTGCTACAACAATATTCCTCAGGAGACAGTCTTGAGTGCAGTGCCTACAATACATTTTGTTATCATTGCATAATTAATTGTTAATTGTACTTGAATTCTTTCTTCAATATCATAGGCTCTCCCTTAGGCATCTCAAATTTATCTTAAAACCTTTTCAACTGTAAATTTAAGAACAAAATGAAAAACCTCTGACACCTCTAAGCAGTATAAGAAAATGAAGGTTTTAAGGCCTCCTTTTGCTCCATAATATATATATGTCAGTGTCTCATAGGGTTATTAGCTACCATTTATTGTACACTTATAACATACTTGTAACTATTCTAAGTACATTATGTATTACCTCATTTAATTTTCACTCCTATTTTGTAAGATTAAATACATATTTTTTTTATATTTTAAGAAACTGAAACCAGAGAAGCAAAACAAATTGCTCAAGGTCATTCAGTTAGTTAATGAGGCAACAAGATTTGAAACCAAGCTTGTCTAATCTCAAAACTCACACTTTTAACTATTATTTTATTACTGCCTTTGTAGATGGCTTGGCAACTTCATTAAAGCATTGACATATGTTGAATCTACTGTCAATTATATTTGCCTATTTCACACGTGTTTTGCATTGCCTCTTTATCATTACTAATTATTTTGTTTTTGTTAAATATAACTTACATGATAGAAAAAAATGATTGAATCCAGTTAGCATCAGTACACCTGCTCTGAGAACTTTAATTTACACAATATCTTTTACCTTGCCTCTTCATCCAAAAACTGGGAAAAATAGTATTGGCACGCACCTCTTGGCCTACTCAAGGGCCAAGGTATTCATCTGTTTTATTCACTGATGTAGATCAAGCACCTAATACAATGTTTGGCTCACAGTGCTCACAGTAAGTGCTCAAAAAATCATTATTGAATGGTTGGCTATGATTAAAAGAGACGTTTTATGTGTATGCTTTGCGGAATACCTTGGAAACATTTTACCATCAATAAGTGGTAGACATTCTTAATTTGAACTTTGTGAATATAAAGGATGGCACATGTGTCTATTACATTTAGATCCTTCCCATAATTCAACATATTGAGATATTATGAATTTTGATTCTTTCCTGAAACATATTTATCTTTGTTTCTAGTTCCACATTGCCAGAACACGCCTTCTATATGTCAGTCTCAGTTACTCATAAAAATGTAGTACTGGACAGATCTTAGAAACAGAAATTTTTAGTAGACTAGAGTCTCCCCTCTAGGCTTAACTCTGATTTTCTATATAGATGGGTTTTTATTCATTTAGACTCCTGAAGATTTATAACTGACAAGGGTCTGATAAATCACCGATACCTTAAACCAAATCGCCAAACAACTTTTAGCAAATGATCCCCATTCCCTCACTGGCTCCTGCCTGATCCTTCTCACCAGGTTTCCAAGTGTCAAATTGCATCTGGTGAAGACTGAATATGTCTCTCCTGGGATGTCTTTGACCTCACTTGCCATTTGCAGTAAAGATTTATCAGCTCCAAATGGAAAGGAATGGGAATTGATTGTGAAGGCAAACATCAGGCTGTTATCCTGAAAGACAAGCAAAACAGACCTAATTCCAAGAGAAAATTTTGCCCAAATGTTGTAAAGCACAAAGAAAAATACCCAGATTGTTTCCTTTTTGTATTACTCATTCCAAATCATTGATAAAACTGAAAATGTCTTTCTTTTACTTTTCCTATTTAACCGATATTATTGGTGACTATGCTAGTCAGAAAAATCTAATAGCTTTCTAATTTATCTCATTTTATATTATCTCATCATTAAAAGTTTTGGAAACTTTGGAAATGGCTCTAGAATCTTGTTTTTTAAATGAATGCAGACACATTGTTAAATAAGATAAACTGACTATATGAATTTAACTTATCTTCAAATCCAATAAAAAGTGTTCACAAAAGAATTGTTTAAAATAAACTTCCCAGGAAAAAGACAATTAGATAGAGGTAAGAGTATAGGAAAATTTCAATAATCTTTGGAAGACAGAGAGTGGAAAGAATAATCATTTAAAAATCACATAGCAGAAAAAGTTACTCTAATTGTTTGCCAAAGAATTATAATGAGAATCAAGTTATCAGAGTCCCTGAAAAAAGAGGTGAGGAAGTGGACTGAACAAAAGAGTAGAATTGGTTGAAAATTCATATATAAAAGGCTGAGACAGTCAGATTCCCATCTGCATCCCAGGAAGCCAGGCAACTGTGATGCCATCCCTCAAGGTTAGAGCAAAATGTTTGTAGAAATTGAACCAATCAGGCCCTGGATACTGGGAAATCAGGTTTTAGTCAGGTAAGGCCAGAATCAAGCTGAAAGCTTTATTTCAAAAGGAGAGTATTTATCATCAGAGAATGGCAGAAATTTGCCCCAAAATTTGAAGGGTCTGCACTGCTATTCACCAAGGAGCCTGCTAAAAATCTCCAAGCAGCATCTCTATCTGGCACTGACACTTCACACATCATCAAATCTGGTGGATAACATGATGCATATGGTGGTCTTCTCTTATTTAGGCCCCTATTCAAAAGTAGCTTTTGGGGTCACTTGGAAAAAGACCAAAGTAGGACTCCCAGTGAGGAATAAATTGCCTCCAAAATGCAAAAGGGCCCACCAGGAATTGTTCTCCTTGTTCTTTTTCATAGGAGGGGTCAGATGTGACATGCTCTGTCCTATTTGACCCCTAGAAGTTTAACTGGATAGATGTTCTCTGATGTGTGTGTGTGTGTGTGTGTGTGTGTGTTTACTCCCTAGACTCTGGCACACAAATATCTTTCCAATTAATCTAGAGTAGTTGCTATTTCTTGTTCACTATGTCTAATCCACATATAATATCATCAGCGTAATGGATCAGTGTGATGTCTTGTGGAAGAGGACTATAAACAAGATTTCTGAGGACTAAGTTATGCCGCATGGCTGGAGAGTTGACATACCCATGGGGTAAGACAATGAAGGTGGTTTCCTAGAGTTGCCAACTGAAAGCAGACTGCTGTTGTGGTCTTTACTAACAAATATCAGAAAAAAAGAAGCAGAGAGAGAAAGAGTTTATTAACTAATTTGGTGAGGCCCATTCAGATTATTAAGGAAAACCTCCCTTACTTGATGTCAGCTGATTGTAAATGTGAATTATCTTTATGAAATACCTTCACATAAACATGCAAATTGGTGTTTTATTGAGTAACTGTAGCTACAGCCTAGCTAAGTTGGCACATAAAACCAATAATCACAAGAAGTACAGTGCATGGTGATATTACAGAATAGATGAGACAGTGGTGAATGGAGTTAAAGTACCCACACATCCTAGCATTTATTTGGAGGTAAACCTAAAGAATGGAGTAAGTTAAGGATTCTTAAATTCTAGTAATATACAGTAATCCTTAACAGGACAGTTAAAGAAGGTATAACTAGGATGCTATAGCACTACGCTATGGGATAAACACTTGTGAAGTCATAGCCCAGAGACATAAACCCACTTTTTAAAAGGTCAAATTTAATCATAAGACAACAGAGAGTTTCCTCTCCCCAACACTTTACCAGCACACCAACAACAAAGACATGATATAATAATAGTGAGCTACAACCGAAAGAGACACAAGACTCAGAGTCTCTCTGAAGGTACTTAGGGATAACTGAAGTCAAGAGGGAAGACAAAAGCAACAATCCATAGAGGATTTGAAGCCTCTGGCACTGATGGTTACAACAAACATTAAACACAGCTCAATTCTGTTTTTCTCAATCAACATAAATCCTCCCACAAAAGACCTATTTACCTCAGTTTCTATGTGCCAATATATATTATTAAAGTTTAAAAAGAATTACAAGGTATGTCAAAGAGTAAGACAAAATACAGACTAAATACAAAAATCAAGCATCAGAACCACAGTCAGATATAACACAGGTGTTAGAATTATCAGACAGAAAACCTAAAATATCTATAATTAATATGTTAAGAACTCTAATGTAAAAGTAGATACCAAGGAAGAGCAGATGGTTATTGTAAGCAAAGAGATGGAAATTTTAAGAAAGAGTCAAAAGGAAATGATAGTAATAAAAAATACAGCAACAGAAATAAAAAATGCCTTCACAGAGCTCACCAGTAAACAGGACATAGCTAAAGAAAAAATCAATTAGCTTGAAGGTGGATCAATAGAAACTTCCCAAACTAAAATACGACAAGAAAAAAGAATGAAATGAACAACAAACAGAAAAAAAATCCAAGAAATGTGACAATCTCAAAAGGCGTAACATGTGTATAATTGGAATACCACAAAGAATGCAAGAAAGAATATAACAGAAAAAATTGTTAAAGTATAACAGTTGATAACTTTCCAAAATTAATGCAGACACCAAAGCACAGATTTCAAACACACACACACACACACACACACGCGCACACACACACACATGAAATGCCCTAGGCATATTATATCCAAACTGCACAAAAAGAAACACCTTGAAAGAAGCTAATAAACAACAACAAAAAATAATTCCTGTAACTGAAAAGGGCAAAGATAAGCACACAACAGCCTTCTCAACAGAAACCATGCAAGTGAAAGGCATTCTGTTTCTTGTACCTGGAGCACTTCTACCACTTATCCATAACCTCAGTCTTTACTCACTCTTGTCACCATTGGGTTGTTGCTCTGATATCACGGTATTAGTGAATCCTTCCATGACAATTCCGCTTAAAAATATAACCTTTGGAAATGCCTCCTGGAGGGGAGCAAGATGGTCAACTAGAAGGCTCCACTGATTGTTCTCTCCACAGGAACACCATACTTAACAACTAACTACACCAAAAAAAAGCACCTCCATAAGAACCAAAAATCATGTGATCACTCACAGTACCTGGTCTTAATTTCATATTGCTGAAAAAGGCACTGAAGCAGGTAGGAAAGACAGCCTCAAAACACCAATGCCACCCCTCCCCCAATCCTCCCATAGCAGCTGGGTAGTGTTGGGGAGAATCTATGCACTTGGATGGAGGAGAGTGCAGCAATTGTGAGACTTTGTGTAGCCCTATCATAGCAGAAAATAAAACTGGTCTGAACTCAGCTGACACCCACCTGCAGAGGAAGCATCTAGACCATCTAGCCACAGAGGATTTGCCCATTCCATTGGCCAGAGCTTGAGTTCATGCAAGCCTCACCACCATGGGCTGAAGTGCTCTGGAGTCCTAAATAAACTTGAAGGACCACAAGGACTGCAACTTGGACTTGGGGCACATGTGACTTACTATGACACCAGCTAGGGGCAGCTAAGGGAGAGCTTGTGCCACTCCTCCCCAAACCCCAGGCAGTACAGCTCACAGCTGCAAAAGATACCCTTTCTTCCTCTTGAGGGGAGGAGAGAGAAGAGTATGGAGGACTTTTGATTTGCATCTTGGATGCCAGCTCAGTTACAGAAGGATATGACACTGATCAGAATAATGAGGCCCCCCTACTATGCCCTTGCCCTCAGATTACATTTTTAGACACACCCTGGGCCAAAAGAGAACCCACTGCCTTGCAAGGAATGTCCCAGTCCTGTCAGGATCCATCACCTGCTGACTAAAGAGCCTTTGGTCATGAATAACCAGCAGCAATAACCAGGGGGTACACCACGGTCCTTGAATGAGACTCTAAGATGTACTGACTTCAAGTAAGATCTAGCATTAGTTACAAATAAAATAAAATACCTAGGAATTAACCAATGATGTGAAAGATCTTCTCAATGAAAACTATGAAACATTGAATCAAGAATTTAAAGAGAACACCAAACAATGAAAAGATATTCCGTGTTCATTTGAAAAAAATCAATATTATTAAAAGGTCCACACTACTCAAAGCAGTCTACAGATTTCATGCAATCCTTACCCAAATACCAATACATTCTTCATAGAAATAAAGGAAAGAAAGAACCTAAAATGTATGTGAAACCACAAAAGACACAGAATATCCAAAGCTATGCTGAGCAAAAAGAACAAACCTGGAAGAATCACATTCCCTGACCTCAAATTATACTACAGAGCTATAGTAACCAAAATGCATGGTAATGGCATAAAAACAGACACATAGTCTAATGGAACAGAATATGGAACTCAGAAAAAATTCATACATCTACAGTGAATTCATTCTGAAGAAAGGTGAAAAGCACATACAATGAACAGCCCCTTCAATAAATGGTACTGGAAAAATTGGATATCCATATGCAGAACAATTAAACTAGACCCCTATCTTTTGCCATATACAAAAATCAAATTGAAACGGATTAAACACTTAAATCTAAGACCTCAGAGTATGAAACTACTAAAATAAAACATTAGGGAAACTCTTCGGGACACTGGAATAGGCAAAGATTTCTCGAGTAATCTTTGCCTATTCCAAGCACAGGTAAGTAAAACAAAAAGGGGCAAACGGAATCACACCAAGTTAAAAACTTCAGCACAGCAAAAGAAACAATCAACAGAGTGAAAAGACAACACACAGAATGAGAGACAATATTTGCAAACTTCCCATCTGACAAGGGATTAATAACTACAATGTATAAAGAGCTCAAATAACTCTATAGGAAAAACAATCAAATAATCCTATTTAAAAAAATGGACAAAAGATCTGAAAAGAAATTTCACAAAAGAAGACATACAAATGGCAAACAGTTTATGAAGAAGAACTCAACATTGTTGATCATCAAAGAAATGTAAATCAAAACTAAAATGAGATACCATCTCACCCCAGTTAAAATGGCTTTTACCCAAAAGACAGGCAATAATAAACACACACAAAAATCAAATTGAAACGTGAGGATGTGGAGCAAAGGGAACCTTCACACTCTGTTGGTGATAATGTAAACTAGTAGAACCACTATGGAGAACATTTTGAAGGTTCCTAAAAAACTAAAAATAGAGCTACCATATAAACAGGAAACCTGACTTCTAGGTAAATATCCAAAAGAGAGGAAATCAGTGTATCGAAGAGACACTCCCATGTTTATTGCAGGGTTATTCACAATATTCTAGATTTGAAAGCAACCTACACGTTCATGAATAGATGAATGGATAAAGAAAATGTGGTACATATACTCAATGGAGTACTATTCAGCCATAAAACAGAATGAGATCCTGTCATTTACAATAACATGAGTGGAACTGGAAGTCATTATGTTAAGTGAAATAAGCCAGACACAGAAAAACTTTGGATGTTCTCATATATTTGTGGGAGCTAGAAATTCAAACGATTGAACTTGTGGAGATAGGGAGTAGAAGGATGGTTACCAGAAGCTGGGAAGGGTAGCTGTGGGATGATGGTGGGAAGTGGGGATGGGGAACTGGAAAGTAATACTACAAACTCAGAAGTGATACCCAAATAGTAACTTATTCATTGCTTAAGGTAGACAGTAAATTACTATAATTATTATTATATATGGTTAAAGGGTACAAAAATAATTAGAAAGAGTAAGACCCAGCATTTTCTAGCACAACAGTGTGACCATAGTAAAAAATAATTTAATTGTACATTTAAAAATAACTAAAAGAATATAATTGGATTGTTTGTTACACAAAAGATAAATGCTTGAGGGGATGGATACTCCATTTACCCTGATATGGTTGTTACATATTACATGTCTTTATCAAAATATCCCATATACACCAAAATATATACACCTACTATGTACCCATAAAAATTCAAAATTAGTAATAAAAAACCAACCCTTTATCTCTCCCTGATCGAAGCTCAAGCACTCTGTGTTCCCTTTCCAAGGTATAATTTTCTCATTTGAACTCATCTCTGCTTATCATTTTCTATATTTTATTTAACATATTGTTTATTGTCTTTGTCACCAAATTGAAGATCCATAAGAGCAAGGATTTTTGTGTTTTCTCACTGCTATAGACTGCAAGATCACCTGGCCCACAGTGTTTAAATTTATTACATAAATGAATTAATTGTCTCAATCTGAAATAAAATAATCACATACTCAATACTAACAGTAATAATTATAATAGCAATTATTTATTGAATACTTAGCATGTGCCAGTTCCATGTGCTAATAATTTTAAAATATATTTTATCATTCAATTCTGAAAATAACCCAATTAGGTAGTGGTCAGGCTGGGTGGGTCCTCTCTGTTAAATGAGCCAGATAAATTCCATGACTCTTGGCAAATGTTTGAGAATAGGCCTTGTGAGAGAAAGGTTACTTCACATAACAAAGGGTCACCAGGCAGAGATCCTATAGGTCCCCCATCTTTCCATTCCCTCATGTCACAACCGGGAAGTCTGCACTAGGTTCTAGTAAAGCCCCACCACTACCACCACTGGGTGTTTTCCTTTTAAAAATATGAGGAAGTGGTTTCATCAGTGCTGAAACACACAGACTGTTAGGTGCTTGAAAATCTGGACTTAGAATGCCAACACTTTACAGAGTTTTCTGGAATAGCCAACTGCGGGATTTTGAGACAACTAGGGACCTTGTAGGTTATAGACTATCATAGAGCTCCCTGGCAGGGAAAAATACTTTGAGAAGTTGAACTCCAGTACCATTCCACCAGTTGGGAAAAAAATATCCACACTTCAGTCCTATGTGTAGATATATGAAGATGTGTGGTCCTGTGAACAGAGAAGTCAAATTGTAATGCATTTGCAACAGGGTCCTCCGAATATTCACGGCAAACTCTGAAGCTGGGAGGGCCCTGAAATTGAAGTTGGGTCTGAGAATTTTACTCTCAAAGTGACCAGTCATTGGATACAGGGTGCCCCAGCAAAAGACATAGATTTGAACAATGAAGCTCTCTGGATAGAAGGCAATTCCCAGAGAGAAGTTGATCTGAGAATTGTCACCAACCAAACTTGCAGCTGAAGAAATAAATGTCTGAGTTATATAGATGGGGGAATTGGCCAATGTACCATATAGCATGCGCTAGAGCCTCTGTTACTCTTCTTAATCAAAATGTGTCACTAGGATTTATTATTTTAACAACCTATGGTTGTTAATTATCTAATCCCTTGATGCAGTGAATACTTAAAATGCCAAACAACTGTAAAGGCAATTGCACAGAAAAGGAAAACACTTTAAAAGGTCTACTTTTATTGAACAATAAACAATAAAATCATTTGGGAATATTTTTGTAAGGCAGTGCTCCCCAAAAGTTGAAGCACACAACATTTGATTGAAAATTATAAATATTTGGAACTGAAAAGTAATACTACAAACTCAAAAGTGATACACAAATAGTAATTTATTCATTGCTTAAGGTAGAGAGTAAATTATCATCATCTATTTTATTAATTTTTCATCACAAAGTGACAAGTGAGGAAATTGCTATTAAGTAATCTCTTCAGTTACAGAAACTAAATTATTTCTGGGTGATGAATTTGTGCAGCCAAGAATCTTAAACAGAACACTGCAGGAACTGAACCACTGAGTTATATATCAAAATTACTGAATTCTTACAGTGAACAAGCATGTGGAGCTGTTTATCACTACTTCATTGCTACTAACTCACAGAACACCAGATTATACTTGTATGCTATTACATTTAGCATACATTAAGAAGTGACTTAATTCTTTCCCCACTTCCTCAGTTTCTTCACCTATACCACTGAGATAATAATACCAATCTATCTTCTTCTATTGGGCTATCAATATGAGATCATAAATGTAAAGATTGAATGTTTGCTAACAATAAAGAAATGTAAAATGATAGTAGGAGTACTATTTTAGATACTTTATAACGTTAATTAGAAGGAAAACTTTGTGTGTTGCAAAGCTAGGAATTAGTTTTCAGTTAAGAAATATTTAAGTTATGTTTGATGATGGGTGAATTATTTTACCTTTCTGAACTATAATTTTTCATATGTAAAATGAAGAGGAATATCTATCTCACAAAACTATGATGCAAAGATAATACCAGTGAGAAGCACTTTCTATTCAGAAAATACTGCACAGGTATATTGAGATCATTACCATCACTGGTTCTAGCACATTATCACACAATAACCATCATTATCACCTTCCTTGATATTATCAAGATGAATTTTAAACATTTAGGAAAATATCTGAAAAACAATGATCTTATTCAAATTTTAAGATAATTACCAATATCATATTTAAAGTAATTAAAATCTTAAAATATGGCCATACAAATCTTGACAAATACTAGTCAACAGACTTTACCCTGCGTTACCCATCTCTTTCTGAAGATTAAAACCTAGATATTGGACGGCTTTACCATCCAAGAGAATATCTAGTTTTTTATCTTCAGAAAGAGAATAACCTTGGTGTCAATGACATTTCTGTTACAGCTTCAATAAGATTTATCAAGATTCTCAGAAATGTTTCTCAACATTTGCTGGGCCAAAAATATTTCTTACAAACAAGCTTTGGGTCCTTATCTCAAATGAAAGTCGTAAACACATTGGTCCCAGTACTTCTGAGAGTTGCTGTATCCAAAAGATGATCAGTCTCCCTCACCTATATCTGGTAGCAAGTTTCCAAGGTGGTCCCCACTGCAAATGCCATATTGAATTGGCATTACAGGTTAGTGCAAAAGTAATTGTGATTTCTGCTATTACTTAAAAAAATAACAACAATAAAAGGCAAAAACTGTAATTACTTTTCCACCAACTTTTTTTTTTTTTTTTTGTGGCCGGGTGTTGTGGCTCATCCCAGCAGTTTGGGAGGCCGAGGCAGGCGGATCACTGGGTCATGATTGGAAACCAGCCTGGCCAACATGAGGAAACCCCGTTTGTACCATAAATACAAAAAAAAAAAAAAAAAATGGGCATGGTGGCATACGCCTGTAATCCCTGCTACTCAGGACGCTGAGGCATTAGAATCTCTTGAACCTGGGAGGCAGAGGTTGCAGTGAGCCCAGATCATGTCACTGCACTCCAGCGGGGTGGCAGAGCAAGACTCAGTCAAAAAACAAGAACCAAAAAAGAAAGAGAAAAGAAAGAGAAAAGAAAGAGAAAGAAAGAAGAAAGAAAAAGAAAGAAAGAAAAAGAAAGAAAGAAAGCAGAAAAAGAAAGCAAGAAAGCAAGGAAGGAAGGAAGGAAGGAAGGAAGGAAGGAAGGAAGGGGAAGGAAGGAAGGGGAAGGAAGGAAGGAAGGAAGGAAGGAAGGAAGGAAGGAAGGAAAGAAAGAAAAGAGAGGGAGAGAGAGAGAAAGAAAGAATTGGCATTATTTCTGTCTCTTTGTAACCAATAGATATGGCGTAAGTGAGGATGTGTGGTTCCTGAAGGTAAGACTCAGCCAAAAGAAAAGACAGGAAAACAAGAAAGCAAGAAAGCAAGAAAGCAAGAAAGAGAAAGAAAAAAAAGAAAAGAAAGAGAAAATTGGCATTCTTTCTCTCTTTGTAACCAATAGATATGTCATAGGTGAGGATGTGTGGTTCCTGAAGGTAAGTTCGAAAAGACACTGCATTGAAGTTTCTGCTTGAAGCTCTTGGATATCTCCTGCTGGAAGCAACCTGCCACTTGGCCATTAGGACATTCAAGCAGTCTCACAGAGAGGCCAAGATGGAGCAGAGCTAATGTCCTCAGTCAACAGCCAGTACCAACTTATCAGCCATGGGGTGAGGCAACCTAGAAGTGGATCCTCCAGACACAGCCAGGTCTTCAGATGCTGCCTCTCCAGCCACTATCTAACTGCAAATGCTTACGAGATCCCTGAGTAATAAATTCCTACCGTGCCTTTTATGAATTCCTGACCCAGTGAATTCATGATCACAATATATGATAATGTTATACCACTAATTTGATGGGGCAGAGGGAATTTCTTGTACAGAATAAGATAACTGAAACACCATTTCCAATTTTAAAGGAAAGTGTTTCATCATTTTATTGCTTTGCTTGAGAAGAAGTTAGCAACTATTATGAATGTATTTGTGTGTGTGTGTGTGTGTGTGTGAGAGAGAGAGAGAGAGAGAGAGAGACAGAGAGAAACAGAGAGAGTGAAATCTATTTATAAGGGGGTTTGTGAAGAATCTGACATCTCTACCCTAAAAAGTAATCATACAACAAAATGAAACAAACACCTTTGAGAGATTAGAGCATTTGACCGGGGCAGAAGCGGCTAGTTGTGCAACCAAATCTATTTCCCCCTTTCACAGAATGTGATTTCAGTTAGGATGTAGATGTGGATGTGGATTCAGTTATTACTTGTCCAAAAACCCCACTTCTCACCCCAGCCTCAGTGGTTTACTGTTACCATTGTCACTTCTATAGTTTACCCCAGAGGGAAGAGCTACTCAACAGCCGGGAATGAACATTTAGGACACTCAGGACATACCTGGTGAGATAAGAACGTCATTGTGTGAGTTTCATTACGTATTCGGGCCAACTCTTTGTTAGACAAATTCAAAACAAATGTATTCGAATTCATAAAAATAAAAGCTGTTTTGGTTTATTTTCTGTGCCCTTAAACCACTTACTATTTTGATACAGCTTGACAGTTCCTTAAGGAACTCATTTGCTTAATAAAGCCTAATGCTTGTCATTTAGTGGTGACGCACTATGCATACTTTGATGTTAGAATGAAGACATTTCGACAACTAGGATGCATAGTCATTTAAAATGCAAATAAATAACATTTTAGAAGCCTAAAGAAGCTTAGACATAAACATCAAATTTTACCTGATTCTTTTTAAGATTTATTTTGTGTGTCAATATAAAATATTTATATTGGAAAAGGAGAACTGAATACTCCATATGTGCATTTCACTATGATTAAAAAGATAGACTTGTTTCCTTAGAAGAATTTATATATCAAAGCATTAGATATTTTGTGTAATTTTTCATGTAATAATGCAAATTTTGGATTTCAAATTTAGGAAGTATTGCAAAATTCAACATACCTCAACTAATGAGAACCCCTCTCCTGATGATAGACACACAAAGAAAATTGAAAAAAAATAAAACATACCACCACAGACTGAATTACGTGTACTCCAACACTCAGAGTTTTTGAAAAATTATCCTGAATCAGAAATTCAAAAAGTAAGAAGGGAAAGAAATATAAAGAGAATAAGATTGAAATCAGGAGAAAAAAAGTACAAGAAAAAAAACAAATTTTCTCAATACTAAGTTTTCCAAGGTAGAATATCCTTAAACTTGAATTTAATATGGGACTTTAAAGAAACATAAGCAAATGAGTAAGAGAACAATAATGAAATCAAAACAGTTAAGGAAAAGCAGTGAAGTTGAAGATGGGCAAAGAAACATTTCTATGATTATATATATAGAAACATTTACATAATAACATTTATATAATTTCTGTCCCAGAAGAAGTAAAACAAATTAACCTAAATTAAATGTAATCCCAAACAGATATAAATCTGGCTCTTTTGCAGTAATTTATTAAACTCTTGCTAATACTTAGATGGAAGAAAAAAGATCGCTGGACTACTAATTAACCTCTGAAAATAAAAGCCAATGTCCAGGACTGAACCTGACAGATACCACTTTATATTACAAAGATACAGTAATATAAAGCTGTATGGCATTTTCGGAAAAAAACAGACAAGAATTCCAATGGAGCATCATAGTTTTCAAAAAAGTATGTGAATCTACTACATTAATAGTACAACATCTCAATCAGGAGAGAAATAAATGAGCTTGAGTAGTTTATAGTTACTGGGAATATAAGCTCCCTCCACAGAAAAAAACAAAACTGCATCCTAACACCACATAGAAAACTGGAATCCAGATAGATTAAAGACCTAATTGTCTCATACAGAAGAATATCTTTGAAACACAGGAGTCTTAAATAAAACTCTCAAAATATAAACTATATGGCAAAAATGATTAAGGGTAAGAATCATAAAAAGTATTTCTTTTCAGTGAATGATGCAATGGATAAAATTTTAAAAGAAATGAGAGATTGAAACTATATTCACCATATGTAAAACAGGGCATGATATTTAGGAGATAAAAGAAATTCCTAGAAATGAACATGAAAAGACAAAAACCCACAAAAGAAAAATGAGAAAATGATATCAGTAGGCTATTCACAAAAGTTGAATTCCAAAAGACTAACAAACATAGGATTGGATACTTATACTCACTTGGTAATTAAACAAATACAAATTAAAATAATAATGAGATATTAGTTTGCACCCATCAGATTGGGGAAAAATATAGAAAGTTTGATATTGCCAAGTATTGACAGTCCAAATTGATATTAAATATGTGTATACTCTATAATCTAGCTTTCTACTCCTGAATATTTACATCTTTGAGAAATTCTTACAGCAAATCAGTGGGATAATTATGATGGTTATTTGTGGTAGTAAGAAGCTGGAGGCAATGTTGTTAGCTACCACTTAGCAAATGGAGATAAGTAAATTTTAGTGACTTCACAGTGTAGAGTACTGGGTAAATCTTGGAAGCAACAAACTAAACATATAATGTATATAGATCTTCAAATATATTTGAGTTTACAAGTAAGAAAAAGAATGTGTTCTACAGCATAATTATATTTACAATATTTAAAGGTAATTAATATCAACGCTCAATACAAAGTTTACAATACATAGAAAAAATACATGTTAAATAATGGTTGCCTATGGAAAGCAGAAGAATGGACCTGGGAAATGGGATAAAAGGGAATACAAACATTCATGCACACTCGTGTGAACTCATACATGCATAATACATATACATTCATATGCAAGTACACATGCATGCATGCACTGAACAAGAGAGAGACCTGCATGGACTAATGATGATAGTGTGCTATGAATTGAGGAGCTGATGAACACAACGCTCTACATCTGAGTATAAAAGTTAAACAAATCGGCTGGGCCCGGTGGCTCAGGCCTGTAATCTCAGCATTTTGGGAGGCTGAGGAGGGCAAATCACGAGTTCAAGAGTTTGAGATCAGCCTGGCCAACATGGTGAAACCCCGTCTCTACTAAAGATACAAAAAAATTAGCCAGACGTGGTGACACGTGCCTGTAATCCCAGTTACCTGGGAGACTGAGGCAGGAAAACTGCTTGAACCCAGGAGGCGGAAGTTGCAGTGAGCCGACATCGCACCATTGCACTCCAGCCTAGGCGACAGGGAGAGACTCCATCTCAGGAAAAAAAAAAAAAGAAAAAAATTAAACTAATCATCCAAATTTAAAATTCTATGTGTAATAATGGTAAAAATCTAAAATGTATTACATTCACTCTACATTCAGATGAACCTTACTTTTAATCATTTTTTGAAATAATCAATATAAAATACTGACATCTGTATTTAATCTAGATAGTTTGACAAACCATCTTGTAGTTTCTTGGCAGGCTTATGGTCACAATGGTGCAGATTTCTTTATTTTAAGAGAAATACATTCTGGAATTCAAAGCATTGGAAGAATGTTTACATCATAAACAAATTTTCACAAGACACAGACATTTTGCATTTCATTAACACATTATTATTTATTGTCTAATTTTTGCCCAATTGTATGTATGATCCTGGGGTTGTATCATAATGTGTGGGGGTGTATCTGTCTGTGTGTGTGTGTGTGTCTGTGTGTGTGTGTGTGTCTGTGTGTGTGTGTGTTTGGTAAGCATAGGCCTTCATCAGTGCGATAGTCAGTCTTTATTCGTTTTACCATGTAAGGAAAACATCATCTGCTTAAATGTAAAGAGATACATTTATGCACATTAAGATTTATTGTGGAATAAATAGCACATTTTCCTTTAGTGATTTCCTAACAAAGAGAGATCATATGATAAGAGTATATGACAAAGTTCACTTGTTGTTGAAAAAAAAATATCCTTGCAGACAGTTCCGCTTCTTGGTCCTCATTTGACTAGCTGGTTCTGATACAGATCTCAGTCCTAAGGCTAGTTCTTATATAGATCTCAGTTCTCTGGCTGTATCCTTAGAGAATCCTTCTCTGGTCACCAAATCTAAAACAGCATGTTTATCATCCTCACCTTATTTGCTTTTCTTGACAGCAAGTTAGCAAATTATTTGAAATCCCCTCTCTCTTCCGTGGCCTTGCTTCCTTAATTCTCTTTAGAATGTAAACCCCATGGAAGTGGGAACCTTATTATATATTTTTTAATTTTTTTGCTATATTCTGAGGTCCTGAAATACTTAGTACATAATACACATTCAAAATCTATTTGTGGAGTGAATGATGAAATAATGAAGAAATTACTAAATAACTTATATTTAACATAATTTTTTAATTGACCACTTTGGGCCTGTTTACAATGAACACATATGTACATTTTGAAATTTCAAAAATTAAACTAACACAAGTACTTGATTAAAATTCAGCAGGATATATAATGAAAAAAAAAAAAAAAAAAGTCCTCTGTCTTATTCCTCCACTCCTCTAGTCCTAAATCTCAGAAGCAGAAATTTTGGTTATTTCCATTTAACTTCTTAAAATATTTTTATATCTTCAAGTATTGTGCTTGCACTGCTATATTTTGGTCAAACTTTGGCGTTGCCTATTGATTTTCACCTGAGATAGATAAGGATCTAGGTCACTTACACCTACTATATTTTGCCTCTCCGAACTCCATATCTAACTGGTAAAATTCCATTGCGACATCATTTTTTTTGAGATTGAATCTCGCTCCTTCGCCCAGGCTGGAGTGCAGTGGCGCGATCTCGGCTCACTGCAAGCTCCGCCTCCAGGGTTCACGCCATTCTCCTGCCTCAGCCTCCCGAATAGCTGGGACTGCAGGCGCCCGCCACCACGCCTGGCTAATTTTTTCACAAATAATTCTTAAACCTTCATTTTTTTTCCCATCACCTGTGGAACAACGTCTTTGATGCTCCATTAATGCTAATCTTCCTTCCATGTCTTCTATCATCTCTTGCACTCCCAACCCATCATCTATGCATTGATTTGGCATGATTGCTAATATCCACGTTTTGTTATTTAACCATAATTTGATTCTAAGAATAAAAAGAATAAACAATGTTCGCATGTTTATGATGCTATACTGTTTACCACAGAGCCAAGCCACATACAAAGATTACAACCGCTTCTATAGGTCCAATATCACACGATGTTAAGTTGGAAAATAGTCATATATCAATTTTTAACCCTCCAACACGTCTTCAATACTTCTACATGTTTACAGTCATTTTGTTTATTCTACTTTCTTTACTCAATACTTTCACCAAGAGCACTTTCCAGTGCTGTCCTAAAGTGGATATTTCTAGTTCTACTGCACACCTGTCTTATTGGGACAGGCACACCTGCCTAACTGGGACGGGACTTACCTACTCTCTTGGATTGGTCTGATGCGCATTGGGATTCCACGACTGTCTCTGCTCTTAATTTTTTCTTTCATTTCCAAGACTCTACTAGTTTTAGTTTTACCATGTCTGGAATGCTATGTTGCCCCTCACATTTGTCTAGATATAAACCTCTAGTTAAATGTTTTTCTCCTCAGAACTCAGAGTCCATTCCCTTCATAATCCTGATAATAATGACAAGCCAAACACCAGTCTGATACTTAATTGTTTATAAGGTATCTTCTTTCTTCCTAGAAGCTTTTTGGAAACTTTTGCTTTTTCTCTGGGGGAATTTTTCTACTCTACCTCTTTCATAATTCCCCTCCTGTTATTCTCTCTGATTTCTCTTTACTAGTGAGGTGTTGGACCCCTGATTCTTCTACTGTGCTATAGAGTTGCTTATTCTGCAAAAGCACTTTGAATTTTCAGTGTTCCTGATATTTGATTTTTCTTTTTTTATAGAATTACATTTATAAAAATACAATAGGTTCTTGAATCTTTCCAAGGACACAATCTAGTGCTTTTTTTTTATTTATTTTCTGTTGTCTAAATTAAATTGTTCATTTGTGAGTTTTTTTCACCCTGATAATTTATGCTTGTATTTCTCATTCATATCCTTTGCTTTCTGTAACTATCAGGGGATCCTTGGCCTTATTTTTATATTTAAAAAATAGACTTTTCCAATATACATAACTAAGTGGGGCTTGCTTTATGGTGAGTGAATGGAAATCCAGCCATCCCCAAAAGCCAAGGTAGGTCTCTACTCTGGAGTACCAACGATCATGCCAGCTGTCGCAGTTACAGTTTGAGATTATTTTAGAAATTACTGTTTGAAATATGGTCATTTTTATTTGTCACAATTTTTACTGTCCTAAGCAATCATTTGAAAATATTTTCTATTTGTAACTTCTTTTTAAAAATCACAATAGAAGATCATTAAGTAAATTATGTACACACATTGAACATCAGAGTTAGACATATTGTTCTGTGCATACTAAAACTGCTGCTCTGATTGGAAGAGTGCAGCCAAACAAAATGTCAAAGCAAAGGATCAAGTTCTTATTTGTAGAATGGTAAATTTAAGATACCACACAGCAAATGAAGGATTACCAAATCGTCCTTCAAAAACTTGGGATCAGTTTAAACTTACAGCAACAGTAGGTGAAAATGCCCATTTTCAACATCCGTTTAAAAACATTGCGTGTATCAGACCTTTAATCTTGGCACTTATTAGGTGAAAAATATTATCTCAGTTATATTTTTATGCTTCTAAGTCATTGTTATTCATTCAACAAACAGTTGTATCTTTTTCAATTTTGTCTTGTTGTGGGAATCACTTTTTAAATTATTTATAAGAGATTCTGGCTTATAAGGAAAATTGTGATTGTGTTGCAAATATTTTTCCCCCTCTTATAATTTATCTTCTGACTTTGCTTATGACATTTTTAACCATAGAGAAATTCTCATTGCTTTTGGCCAAACTAATCAATCTAACTAAATCTTAGACATTCAGTATGATGACATTGACATTTGGGAAAATCTCTTTCTTTTTCAGATCAGAAAAGATAATTGTACTATTCAGCATGCTTCCTTGTCTCTGTCAAAGTTTTGTTATATTTTACAGATATTCATTATAGTTTATATTTGGAAGTAATAGTAATTATTTTATTAAATGGAAATTTTGATCTGTTTTTATTTTAATTTTGCTTTGTTTTGATGTGACGTGAGGGAGGAATGCGAAAATAAATGCTGGAAATAGTAGAAATAGTAGCATTAGTTTCTATAGTTACCGCCCCACACACACCCATTGTCTCCTCACTTACTCCCTCCCCTCAAAAACTAAAAATACATTTAATTTTTTTTTAAGAGACAGGATCTCGCTGTGTCGCCTAGGCTGGAGTATAGTGGCACAATCAAAGCTCACTGGCGCCTCGACCTCCTGGGCTCAAGTGATTCTCCCACCTCATCATCTCAAGTAACTGGCACTACAGACACATGCCATCATGCCTGGCTAATTTTTTTGATTTTTAGTAGAAATGAGGTTTTACTATGTTGCCCAGGCTAGTATCGAACTCCTGAGCTCAAGTAATTCTTCCATCTTGGCATCCCAAATTGCTGGGAATATAGGTGTGAGCCACCACGCTGGCCTCCATTTAGTAATCCTGTTTAACATGTTATTTTAATCTAAAAGAAAAATAATACTATCACACTGTATCTTCCTCTCTAGGAACAAGACATTTCTTTACATTTACTCAAAGCTTCATCTGTGTTTCTCAGTTGAATTTTTCCTTTAACTTTTGTTTTAGTTTCAGGGTTACATGTGGAGGTTTGCTATATAGGTAAATTGTCTGTCGTGGAGGTTTGGTGTACGAACTCTTCCCTCACTGAGGTAATCAGAATAGTACCCAATAGGTAGTTTTCTGATCCTCACTCTCCTCCAACCCTCCACTCTCCACCTTCCAACCTCAAGTAGGCCCAAGTGTCTGTTGTTCCCCTCTTTGTGTTCATGGGTACTCAATATTTAGCTCCCACTTGTAAGTGAGAACATGCAGTATTTGTTTGTTTTCTTCCCATTTTAGTTCACTTGGGATAATGACCTCTAGCTCCATCTATGTTACTGCAAAGGATGTAATTTTGTTCTTTTTATGGCTGCATAGTATTCCATTTTGTATATGTAACACATTTTCTTTATCCAGTCTGTCACTGATGGGCATTTAGATTGGTAACACAAAGAGAAGCTAAGAAAACAAGGGAATTTTGATGCTCCCAGCAAGTCTGATGATTTGTGAGAATTATTAGTTAACTAATCCTTTTTAAATTAATTCATATGATGAATCAGATATGGTCACTGTGTTCTGGTGTACCATAAGGGTCAAGAGGGAAAAGAAATAATATAATATTCATTATTTATTATGCATAATGAATTATTCTATTTGTTTATTACTGTGAATTATTAGAAAAGAATGTATATAGAGAGATAAGAATGGTTAAAATGATTCAACTTCTCCACTTCCAAAAATGTTATTTAATGTTCACTTTTTAACTAAAAGCACTTTTCTGCAACTTCTTTGTCGAATTTGATAACTTCATTCTTTTCTGAGTTCAAAAGCATACCAAAATAACCTCTCCACTACCATGCATGCACTTTGAGAGAAAAAAAAAATCTTGAAGTTTGGATAGGATGAATGTTAAAAGGGTTCTAATAAAAATAGCTGTTTTCAGGTAGCTATTCACTAGAAACTGAGTTTTTTCCCCTTATTCTGTATTGTCCCTCAGCCTTTGCTAAGAAAATGTTTTTCTTTCTCTTTCTCTGCCAGGTTCCCAGCACAATGAAAATTGTACTGATTAGTTCCATGGGCAGAAACGCAGCCATGAAATGTGGGGCAGAAAGGTCAGTTTTGAATTTCTTTGAAATATTTTGTTAAATCAGTAACAGGAAAGGTCAGTTGGGCTCTGAGTGGGGTTTTTGCCTTTATTATTTTTCTGCCAGGCTCAAGACGTTCCATGTTTGTAAAACTCTGTATTTAAATTGGTCTGATTCCAGTTTCAAATATTGTATGTGTTTAACACAAAGACATAAGAGATATGAGATTATTGAGTAGTCATTAGTAAATATCAGTGTTGTTTAGTATATGATGGTAAAGTTCAGTGAGGAAATAGCCAGTATATACTCAAACATTTTAATATAAATATTTTGTGAAAGTATGTGATACTAAAAAAGTTGGTGAAAATAATCTCACAAAAAAGAATAGAGTTTATTGATGCAAACATTAGAAAGTACCCAGTGGCCATTAAGCCTAATTTCTTCACTTTGTTTATAAAATAATCCATCCTTTGATTCTAAGTAACTCAAAATTTATGTCACTTTCTCATAATCTACAAGAGCAGCAGCATTCTATTTAGTACATTAGCAGTAAACCTCTTGACCCTTTAAAGAGGCCGTTCTTTGATCACATTTATATTTACAATAGCATGCTGCATGAAGTCTACTTTGCCTCGGGATGCTTAACCCATCTTCTTTTCCTAATATTTTTTTAAAATCATACTTGCTTAAAAACAAATTTCCACTTATGACTAAGATGGGATAAGACAGCCCTCAAATTTATCCTATTTCATGGAAACAAACCAGTGAATGGGGAGAGGACAGGAATGGAGAGATAGAAAGAAATGATGAGAGAGGCAGAAAGATAAATATACAAACCAGTGATTTTCAAAGTACTGAATATCAGGCAACAAAAGGCTGTGATCTCTGAGAAATGAGAAACAAATGGAGTAAGTGCTATTATTTTAGAGCGTAATGCCTTGAGAGAATTTGCAGACCACAGCATCTCTGGGCTAAGTGTATAAGGATCTAAAGTCTGTCTCCAATGAATAACTTTTGTCCTTCCTGGTAGAGAGAAGGAAGAGGGACACTTTCGAAAATTTAAATCCTGCCTTTAGGTAAGTGGGTGAAGGCAGAGAACTGTTGTTGTATCTTCTTAATTGTCTTCAACTCAAAATAATCCTTCTACCAAAGTGGTGTATTTTGAAGAACCATATTCTGCTACCCTTCAAGATCTTGAGCAAAAGATACCATGTCACAAGGTTTGGCCAAATTGTAAAAATTTTAACAATTTACCCTTGGGGAATTTTTTGTCCCAGTAAGCCAAACATGAATTTTCATTATCTTGAGCAGGTTGTTGGATAGATATCACTTTAAAATAAGTGAGATTTTCTTTGAAACGCATGCAAATAGGATAAAATGGTTGTGATACCTTGATTTTATTCGTAGTTACAATAGCTGACAATAGAGGAGGGGAGTTACCTGCCTAGAAATCTAATTATGTTATACATATAATGACAAGATGGCTTTGACTATTAGTGCAAAGAACAGGCTGGTCTGTGCTTGCTATAAGTACCTACAATGAAGAAAATTTTTTAAAAAAGAAGTGAAAGAAAACAATGGAGAATATTTTAGACTATGCACCCACTACTCCTCCATACAAAAATAAGGAATAGTCCAATGAAGGGCATGGGTTTTTTTTGCTAGTTTGCTTCATTATTTTATTTCAGCCTAAATATTTATGTATTCTTTTTTTTTTTCTTGTTCTTGCTACTTTTCTTGATCACTTAAAAAATTATCTTCTTTTTCTCAAAACAAAGTCATTAGGAACAAGGAAAGTCTGAGAAACTGTCACAGTCAAGAGAAGCCTAAGGAGATATGATAACTACATGTAATATAGTACCCCGGATGGGATCCTGAAATAGAAAAGGGGCATAAGGTAAAAACAGGAAATCAGAAGAAACTAGGGACTTGAATGAATACTAATGCTTCCACCTTGGTTCAGTAATCTGACAAACGTGCTGTCTTACGAGTGTGAGATATTAATAATAGCAGAAAATGGGGGTGAGGTATATGGGACTCTATACTGTCCTTCCAATTTTTCTGTAAATCTAAAAATATTCTATTTTTTTCAAAACTTTTACTTTTTTTTTTTCTTCAGGCAAGTTCTCACTCTGTTGCCCAGACTGGAGTGCAGTGGTGGAAACACGTCTCACTGCAGCCTCGACCTCCCGGGATCAAGTGATCCTCCTCCTTCAGCCTACAGAGTAGCTGGAATCATAGGCACGCACCACCGCATCTGGCTAAGTTTTAAATTTTAGTACAGATAAGGTCTCACCATGTTGCCCAGGCTGGTCTTGAACTCCTGGGTTCAAGGTATCCTTCCACCTCAGCCTCCCAAAATGCTGAGATTGCAAGCATGAGCCCCCACACTTGGTCCTAAAAATATTCTAAAATTAGAAGATTTCACTGCCAAATTTTCACTATAGGATTTGCTTACTTAAATAGAATTACTGCTTTGCTTCAGTTTGTAGATTATTCACTAAAAACAGTCTCGGGAAAACAGGAAACAGTCTCAGGAAAACAGGACCTTCAATGGGTATGAAAGAAAATGCACAGACCAACAGCTTTGGGAATGATGGCCAGCTTGATAAGGACAGGCTGAGGCCACCTGCAGAAGGGTGCCCCTCCTCCATTAATAAAACGATGATTAACTGCATGCCTGAGACCGTACACATTTCACACACACACACACACACACACACAAATGTTTTAAGCATTATTTCCCATAATTTCCCTTAACAACCCCTGATCCAGAGGCACAACTTGGAGAGGTGGTCTTCGAATGCTTCTTCACTGCCTCTTCCAGTGGCTGGTTTCTTGAATAAAGTCAACTTTCTTTTCACCAAATCTCATCTCTTGGGTTTTTGGCTTTCAGGCGATGAATGGCTTGGACCTGAATTCGGTTACAATAGCTCCACTGAAACCATCCTTGTGAGGTGACTTCTTGGCCACTAAATCCAAGGACCCCCTTTCAGTCCTTGTCCTCTCAGCATATTGGCAGAATTACACCATTCCCCTTTGCCTAAAATATGCCTTCACTTTGAGGCAGGAGGCAGGACTCAACTCAATTGGTGAGGCTCGGACAGCAGACCAAATTGAGGACTAGGAAAACAGGGACACGATGAAAGCAGCTTTCCATAAAACACACTCATGTGTGTGCCATGTCAGTTTATCATTGCCATGGCAACACCCAGATGTTAACGCTCCTTTCCATGGCAACAACCTGACAACCCAGAAGTTGCCACCCTTTTCCTAGAAATTTCTGCATAATCTGCCCCTTAATTTGCATATAATTTAAACTGGGTATTAATATAACTGAAGAGGTGCCTTGAAGCTGCTACTCTGGGCATACTGCCTGTGGGGTAGCACTGACCCACAAGTGTCTCTGCTACTCCTGTACACTGCCACTTCAATAAAAGCTGCTGTTTAGCACCACTGGCTTGCCCCTACGTTTTTTCCCGGGCAAAGCCAAAAACTCTCCCAGGCTAAGCCCAAATGTTTGGGCTCACACACCCTGCATCACTTTGCTTTCTACAAAAACAGACTCTCCTGAGTTTCCTTCGTCCACGTAATAGTGACTTCCTTCTCAGTTACTTTGTTATTCCTTCTTCTTTTATGACCTTCAACTTCAGAATTAGGACACCTGAGGGCTAAATCCAAGAGGCTTTTCTTCTCAGTGATACTCTTTTCTGAAGCAGCTCATGTAATTCCATTCTTCCAATAAATCCCTAATTTCTATTCAAGCTTAAGTTCTTGTTAGACCCTTCCAGGGCTGGCTGCCCACTGACTGCAACCTGGGCAGGCCCAGTGCTCACAAGAACCCTGTGCATGCTTTGGGACATTG
This sequence comes from Theropithecus gelada, assembly GCF_003255815.1. Taxonomy (NCBI): domain Eukaryota; kingdom Metazoa; phylum Chordata; class Mammalia; order Primates; family Cercopithecidae; genus Theropithecus; species Theropithecus gelada. The sequence goes on along the minus strand of NC_037686.1, from coordinate 11,415,080 downwards.
TATTTACTGTCTTGAAATTCTCAATGACATTTTAACGAGGCTCCCCACATTTTCATTTTGCACTTGGCCCCAGAAAATATGTGTTGGCCCTGTCTTCATTTGGATATTTTTCCATGTGAATCAAGCTCCAAGTACGTACAAATAATTCTGTGGTCTCCCCAAAGTATACCCCTTTGTTACTGCATGTCTCAGTAAGTGGAATACTATCAAACCTGTTACCAAGTTTGACACCAATGAGTCCTCCATGACATCAGCCACTTTCTTATCTTCAATATTCAGTTAATCACCAGCTATGATTTATCCGGACCTCCTAAGTACGTATTAAATTTGTCCACTTTTCTACTTCACCACAGTCTGAGTTACACTCAGATTCTTCTGCTGGAACTACTAAGATTGCTACTCTTTGGTTGTCTCCTGATAAACAAGCTTGGGTGCTTCCCTAATCCACATTCAATTTTAATCTCATAGACACAGACATGCATCATTCTATATTTTTGTATATCTGCAAAATGACCTACTGTATATTCATTTTGAATCTTTTAAATGTGTTGAATGAATTTGAGTCTTTATGCAATGCAGTATGTTTTAAAATAAATTTATAGAGTGTTCACTATGTTCCAGGCATTTGAAAAGTAGTGGATAAATTCTCATCTAATTCATTGTGTTAAGTAAACAGCAGGGAACCTAACAGATAAAAATCTATACCCTCATGAAGCTTATATTCTAGTGATTTACACTTTTCCTTGAATAGTGTCCCTTCAACATATATTCTGTGATCTCTTATGTGACCCTGAGTAACTCGTAACTCCTTCTTCATACATATTGAGATTGTATTCATTGTTAAGAGTAAATTCTAAAGGATAAGCCATGAGTGGTTTTCTGTACATAGAATTTGAGACTTGATTTTATACTTAAATTTTAGAACATCAGTTACCAAGGAAAAAGACTACTGTTCAGAAACAAACATTCATCTCCAGTTATTTCATTAGTCATTTTGATATGGCTTATTATCTGGCAGGAGAAGATAGCTTTATTCTCTTCAGAGGAAAGCTGGGGGGACTGAAATATGGACATGCCACCAACTATGCCACCAGTTGTGTCAAATACACAGTGAATGCTGTTTGTCACCATATTAAAATATTCTCATTAAGAAGTGATAAACTCTTGTTATAAACGTTAACATCTTCCACAGCAAGTAGCTTCGTACTTAGTAGTTTCCTAAAAACGTTTGATAGATAGACAGATAAATAAATCTGTTGATGAACGAACAATGTGAAGTGGATCAGGAGTTTCAAAAGTACACTTTTCAGTGCAAAATGGTCTGCTGGGAATTAGTAAAATAATTCTTGTTTAAAAGAAACTCAGCTACTTTCATCTTATTTCTTATGTTGCTTATTAGAGATCTTGTTTTCAGCGTTCTGACTAACTATAAATTCGGAATTAGGAATTTATTCTAACAGGTACTCAAACACATTTCACTAAAGCTGTGATTGTTATAACATCATGAAGATCCAAGAAAATGAAAATCAAGCCTGTGGCCTTTCAAAATTATTTGCTTCCAGAATGATGGCTATTTATATTTAAAAGATTCTGTACTAGAGATAAATCAACATAGAAATATAAATCAACATATTCATATAATCTTCCAAAAGGATAACTGAGGTCAAAGTTATGGAGCTTTGTAAACCACTGTGAGAAAAATTATCAGGAACTCAAAAATGGAAAAAGATTACTGATTATTCTCTCAGCACCAGGCTTATGCCTTTGATTAACTTTATGATGACAGGTATTTCATAATTCCATTGGAGCATAGGCTAATTTGTAGATTTTTCTGCTAAAGATGCAAATAATTTCAGTATGGTGGAAGAGAGAGCCCCAAAATTATAGTCATTGTAATCATTTTTGTATCCAATTTAGTTATCTTATTTTGACATTCCTTTATTACTCTGCCTACAAATACCTAGCTTCTGAAATGCTCTTTAGGCTGGTTTTACCATGTAACTGGTTCATTAATATTAATGAGTTCAGTACAATCTTTGACATCTATGCATATTATATTTGTATGAAAATCACATTTTCTAACTTTTAAAAAAATTATATTTTAATAATAGCTGGACTTTTTTACTCACTACCTTTTCTCTTTATTTTAATAGGTCTGTAATTCCTTTAAAGGGGGTGCGAAGTGGGTAGGATTGAATGAATTTCATACTCCAAGCCTAGTCTTTCCACTAACTTGCCACGAGATTTTTGTCTGTTAGGTTCCCTGCTGTATACTTAACACAATGAATTAGACAAGAATTATCCCACTACTACTCGAATGCCTGGAACATAGTGAGTACTCTAAAAATTTATTTTAAAATGTAAAATATATATGTAATAAAGTAATTCAGAATCCCTCACCCATAAATGGTGTTGTACTAGTTGGTGTGTAAGTATGAATTCTAAATAATAAGTTTTAAGTAGTCTTCTATATGTACAATTTGAGACTTACTTCTTACTTAAATTTTAGAACATCCCAGTTGCAGAGAATAAACATAACCTTTCATTGTATTTTTATATGTACTTTAAGTTCTGGCATACGTGTGCAGAACGTGCAGGTTTGTTACGTGGGTATACATGTGCCATGGTGGTTTGCTGCACCCATCAACCTGTCATCTACATTAGGTATTTCTCCTAATGCTATCCCTTCCTTAGCCCCCAACACCCTGACAGGTCCCAGTGTGTGATGCTTCCTTCCCTGTGTCCATGGGTTCTCATTGTTCAACTCCCATTTATCAGTGAGAACAGGCAGTGTTTGGTTTTCTGTCCCTGTGTTAGTTTGCTGAGAATGACAGTTTCCAGCTTCATCCCTGTCCCTGCAAAGGACATGAACTCATCCTTTTATATGGCTGCATAGTATTCCATGGTATATGTATATGCACCACATTTTCTTTATCCAGTCTAACATTGATGGGCATTTGGGTTGGTTCCAAGTCTTTGCTATTCTGAATTGTGCTGCAATAAACATATGTGTGCATATGTCTTTATAGTAGAATGATTTATAATCTTTTGGGTACATACCCAGTAATGGGATTGCTGGGTCAAATGGTATTTCTGGTCCTTTCATTGTATTTTAAGGCTTCACTTCCTCAGCACATACACTGAAACTAAAGCAATTAAAAAGTATATTTCCATGAGCCCTACACAAATGACTTGCATGTTTATGAATCAATATGTGTATATATTTTAAAGATGGGGTCTCACTATGTTGCCTAGGCTGGTCTCCAACTCCTGGGCTCAAGTGATCCTCCCACCTCAGCCTCCCAAAGTGCTGGGATTACAGGCATGAGCAATCACACCTGGCCTAGCCCATATTTTTATGCTACCTTTTCCACGAAGCTTACTACTGAGCTCTAAACTCTGACCATTTTTCTGTGTGACCCAAATTCCTATTAAGGGGCCTGGGGAGTCACACCATGCATACGGTAAAAATCTCATCAGATTTATCTAACCCTACATAATGTGACTTACTTTCCAATCTGACTCTGGCATAATATCACATGACAAAAAAGGAAATCAAGATATTAAACCCCAAAATATGTTTCTTTTCTACACTTTGAAGTGGCCCTGCAAAGCTGTCTTTTGTGGGAGAAAACTGATATCTGTAAAGAATATCTATTAACGTAATTAGATCTTTTTCCTTCCAGGCCCTCCTAATCCTGAAGAGATTAACTGATCTGGAAGTCTAGCATCTTTCAAAGGTCTGAATAGGAAACAGTTGCCATATATTTTGTCTAAGCCCTCTGCCCTGACTACCTCCTTAAGGTGTCCTGCCCTTCCAGGCCAAACCAATGTAAACCTTACATGTATTGATTTATGTATTTGCCTGTAATTTCTGCCTCCTTAAAATGTATAAAAATCAAGCTGCAGCACAACCACTTTTGGCCAATGGTCTCAGGACCATTCCTTAGGCCATGGTCACTCATATTTGGCTCAGAATAAATCTTTATTTTATTTAATATATTTTTGATATTTTGATTTTTGTTATTTAATATTTGATATTTATTTATTAAATATTAATATTTATCAAATATTTTACAGAGTTTGGCTCTTTTCATTGACACCCTGATTCCTCCAGCTTGAAGCAGTATCTTCCTCATTTAAAATTACAATTGTACTTTATCTCTTTACATGTTACATGATTTTGTATTTGCAAAGAATGAGTAGCATGTAACTGAAAATTGTAACTGTTTCATTCTTTGCATAAGTCTATGTGATTGAATACTGTATACATTACACACTTTATGTAGTTATCTACATTTAAATGTAGAGCATTATAATATTATAATTTGTCTCACATAACAGGTAAACAACTTTCCATGCCTCCACTCATGCTTTTAAAAGATTTTCTAGGAATTAGTTTTAGGAATTAACTGTAACTTATTTAATTGACCATCTACTAATGAACAGTTAGGTTGTTTTTAGCTTCCTGTTACTTTAAACAGTGATGCACTGAATGTCTTTATAACTTTGCATATGCTCAAAGTATTCTGTAGGATAATTTCCCAGATGTAAAACTGTTGAGTCAATTTGAGAAGTTGATAGCTTTCTTTGTTTCTGGTGCATTAATCATAGGGCTTGGCTGCCCCAGCCCTGGATTTATCTTACCTCTCCACTCATTGAACAGAATATGTAAATTCCCTGAGCTCAGCTTCCACATTCTGAAGAGAGGAGATCTGAGCATGAATCAAATGTTTACTCCTATCTACTCAATTATAAATAGGAAGCAGTGAGACTATGCAGTTCTACCACGGCTGCATTTCTCAGAGAGGGGGAGCTACCTATCTCTCTCTCTACATAAATTCATATATACTCTAGGAAATATAAACCAGTGTCAACAATGGCTATCTTTCTGGGACATAATGTATATAATTTAGTCCCATACTCATTATAAAAAAATGTTTATTTGTATCAAAACAAAACTAAAATAAATTGAATTTTGGGGGCCTCCTTTGTTATACAAGACAAAAGCTGAACTCCCTGCATGTCCTAAAATGCCCATCACTATCTGGCTCCAACCTTTGTGGCCAGACTCTGCTCTGTCATCTTCTCCAATAAATTCCAGTCCTCAACCACACAGGAAACCACAGAAACCTCATGTGTTCCTGAGCTTGTCATGGACTTTCATACCTCTGTAACTTTGATTATGTTGTTCTCTTGACCTAAAAACATTTCTCACCTCCTCACTTGAAAAAAATCAGATCAAATCAACATGAAAATCAAAGCCAAACTAAAATGCTGTCTTCTTTGTGAAGTTATTTTCTATTTTCAACTTAAAAATCTAGCACAGTTTAAAGGTTAATTGTGTATTTCTTTTCAACTATATAGCTTCAAGAATAAAATGCTGCATTCCTTCATATTCTCTAGTATTAAAATAACAAATAATAACAATGATAATAATAATGAATGACTGAGTCAATGAATGAATGTAAAGCATGCCCTGCACTTTTTCACTAAGGATTGGCTACCAACTTAGTAGCCATAGCAGGGTTCCCAAACCCTGGTACCTGTCAGAGGCCTGTTCAGAATCAGGCTGCACAGCAGAAACTGAGCAGCAGGCAAGGGAGCATTACTGCCTGAGCAACACCTCCTGTCAGATCAGCAGAGGCATTCGATTCTCCCAGGAGCGTGAAAACTATTGTGAACTGTGCATGCCAGGGATCTGGGTTGTGTGATCTTTATGAGACTCTAACGCCTGATGATCTGAGGTGGAACAGTTTCATCCCAAAACCATTCCCCACTCATCCATGGAAAAATCGTCTTCCACCAAACCGGTCCCTGGTGCCCAAAAGTTGGGTACTGCTGTCCTACAGCCTGTTAGGAGATTATGATTTTACAATGCATACAGTCACAGTCACAAGCTTTCTTCTTCTCCTTTCAGGGTTGCATCCTTGCTTCATTTTTCACAAGTTTCTACCAAATCAGTCTGTTCTCTGGTAGCACTCTCATTCCTTTATGAAGACCCTGTTTCTCTGAGGTCTTACACCATTTCTCAATTCTCTCCATCCCAAGAGTGTCCCTTCTCTGTAGTATCTCCTTTCCCAGACACTATCTGCCCAATTGTGGAATGTGCAGTATTCTGGACATAAAAGATCTTCACATCTTGGTGCAATGAAGCTATAAGAGCAGACTCAATCAGTACTTTCCTTCCATCCAATTTCCCGGTAGCATAAGTTTAAGTTTGTTAAACTTTCTTCTGTGTAAGAGCAATAATCCTCAATGACCAAGAAAGATGGAGAAAAACTATGAGATGGTCTTCTTCAAGAGAAGACGTCTCAATATTTTCAAACCTATACATTCCCTGCCAGACTTACCCCTTATTCTGACATGTCTTTATATCTTTATTTACCCCTTTCCCTGGGGAAGAGGTAGTCCCTAACAACTATTAGAAGATTAATATGAGAGAAGGTTCAGATATAAATAGTCTTTGGGAAAACAGTAAGTGATCCTTTAGGATAATGGAAGAAAAAAATGACAAGTGAATCAAAATTGTATATGGCCACTCATTAGGCACAGAAAGACTGAGATCAAACTCTACAGGTTTTTTAATGTAATTGAATTACAGTTAGAGAATATTTAAGGTGAGTTACAAATAATATTAGGGTAAAAGTTGAGGCAATAGTGAGGAATACGGAAAACACTAAGAAGCCCAGCTTTCTCAAGAAAGTACCTGCTATTTAGTAGGACTTTCATATTCATTATGTCTTTTTGTCACAACTAGCAAGGATGATATTATTTTCACTGTCCAGAAAAGTGAACTAAACATGAGGGAGGGGAAGACTTCAGCCCAAGGTCACACAGAGATGGAAAGCAGAGCCACGATGCAAGCCCAGGTCCATTTCTGCTTTTCCTTTCTCACCCTGTGTTTTCTGCAGCACCAGTGAATCTCATGCTCAAGTTTACAGTGCTCCTAATTTTCAGACATGGCGATGAGAACCAGGGTCATGGACATAATACGAAAAGGAAGAGAAGTTGTATATTTAGATTGTGCTGCTAACAATGTTGACTCAAATATTTTAGTGTGGATGAGTAGTTAATTAGTCCAAACTGATTTGTGGTAGGGGAAATACTGAAGTCATATGACTAATATTTAAGGCAATAAACACAGGCATCTCTGACTATTTCCAGTGCTGACTCAGTGTTTCACATGCATAGCCACTGACAATTTCTTTGGCTTACTACTTGGCTTACCTTAAAGTGTTACAAAGGCGATTGCCAGTGATTCTGTTATGCACTAGTATCTAAACAGTGACTGAATTTTGCCCTGGGCCAGGGACTGTGTTAAACACTCTCATGGGTTATCTCACATAATGCTCATGAAAGATTTAAGAGTTAGGTAATATTATTATCCCTACCTTACTTATTGTACAGAGGAGGCTCAGCGGCTAAGTAACTTGCCCAAGACTACAGATAAAATTATACTGAAGGCATACTATTGATTCTCAAAGCCATCAGGTTAAATCATGTGCTTAGCATTTCAACCATTAGAATGATGTTATCTCAGTTTGACAAAAAAATTATAAAACAAATACATTAAAACCACCATTCTATGAGCAAAATTAGAGAATAATGAGCAATAGTTACGTCCGTGAAAATTATATGCTTAGAGAAGATTGGTGTTGGTGGAATTTTTAAATTTTACACTGCAAAAGCCATCCTTTAAGAGTGGCAGAAACCCGTATCTGAGATTTTCATACAAAACCGAATCGTGTATGAAAATAGTATAACTTATAAACAGTATATAAGTGCTGGTCAGAAAAAGTGCACAGTCTTTCAGTGTGATCAGGTCATTTTTGTCATTCCCATCAGGGACAGTGTGTATCCATGACAACAGGTGCTACAAATGCATTGCATTGTTATAAACTCTCTCAGCTTAGAGATTTTATTTGTCCAGGTTAAAAAATATATATTCTTTCTCTTGTTTAGACAAATAAACATTAGCCTCTACATTAATATGAAAACAGTTCAAAATATAAGGTTTGTTTTGGGTTTGTTTTACACATAAGAAAAATATACATTTACATTTTTAAGATTTTTTTTTACTAAAAGTGTTTTTCCTTTGTATTAAGATTTACCTCTTCTTACCACAAATTTTGTTTTGTTTCATTAATTTCAGACATGCATGATTGTGTTTGTCTCTTGAAATATTAATGTAGATTCAACATCTGACATTAGCTTTTTTTTCCCTTGGTTTCTTGAGTAGAATCAAAGTGCAACCACAACAATGTAATTTAAGTGCTACTGCCATTTAGCCTTAGGACTCACAGACCTCGAATCAGAATATTTTTTCAATTTTAATAGTCCTGTTTTGAAAAATCACATTTCTCAAATAATAATATTTAGTTACTGAAAAATGGCATATATCATGATGCCAGTAACATACCAATTTCTCCTTTAGATGTCATCCATTTATGAGCAAATAGGGCCACGTAAGGACACTGGAGCCCTAGAATAGGCTGGTTTCCTCCCCCACACCTTGTCAGAGGAAAATCTCATCAGTGGTTTTCTTCTAGAGGATCCTATGATGTCAAAGTCCCACTTGCAACACCTCCAGAAGTTCTTGTATTGTGCTAACTCCCCGGTTCATTGATCTCTACCTTTATTTTTCTTTCTAAAGGTCTGAGATAGAGAGGAGTGTGGGGAAGATTGGAGAGAGAGAAAGGCAAAAGCTTGTCTTTCTATCCCTGTAATTAATTTTTCTATGCGAGGGCAAAACAGCATTTCAAATTTTTTTTTCTCTAAAGCTATAACTTGTACAGTTCTCTAAAGAGTTTGCTTCCCATTTTGCATATGTTTTAGTTTCTTGTGATAGAAAATGACAATATCGCTTTGACTATGGCATTTTAGATAAGAATTTCAGAGGAAGGAATAAAGACAGTGAGGGTAGAAGGCAGGGAGAGAAAAGTAGCCTAATAAAAAGAGAATACAAACTGTGGAGCCATAATAAGGCTTTCCTCGTGCAGTGTCAAACTCACCCAAATCAGGGAAAGAGGAAGCGTTCTACAATTTAGGAGGAGCAGGAAGGCCAGGAAAAGATAGTAGCCACAGGTCGGTTTCCCTAGTTACCTTGTTGCGACCATAGGTCTAACACCTCAGAGAATGTGGGACTCCGGGTGGCTGTTGTACAGCAAGCAATTTCTGCAGCCACTTAAGGAGGCCAGCAGCGAGGAGAAAATTCCCAACATGACAAAGGTCTTCTGTTCTACCAATTATTGTTTTCTGTTGGTTTGTAGTGATTCCTTTTCTATTTGACAATGGCTGTAGATATGCTGTTTTGTTAGTATGGTTGATGGGTATGAAAATTATGAATTAGAAAATAGTTGTATCAGTTAATAAAATAATGAAATACAGATCAACCAAATATCTTGGACCAAACTGGAGATGGAAACAAAATCCCGTCTGGGGAGGTGGAGGGCACAGCAGGGCATGGGGATGGAAATTCTTCAATACAAAGCAAAAATCCATTGCCAAAACACAAAGGCACCCAGTGCAGAGGGGATGGGCAGGGGCACTCCTTGGAGAGACAGAAGAGCACCAGAAGCCTCATCCTGTGTGAGAGTTTGACAGGTGGGACTGGGAGCCCGAGTTCTAGTTCAATTTGCATGTGTATCTCTACCCAGTCTCCAGTGGGCACCATGAGGACCAGAGCAGCAAAGCCACCACACTGCTAACTATAAGCCCATGCCACTCATTTTATGGGATTCTGACTGCTTGGCACTTTTCAACAATCTAAGGAGGCCTTAGTAGACTTAAAAAGCTGAACACTTTGTACCAGAACCTCTTGAGTTAACCACCACTGTCCACATTTCAAGAGAAAAGAAACTAGGGGCTAGGTGCAGTGGTTCACACCTATAACCCCAGCACTTTGGGAGGCCAAGGCAGGCGGATCACTTGAGGTCAGGATTTCAAGATTAGCCTGGCCAACATGGTGAAACCCTGTCTCTACTAAAAATACAAAAAAAAAAATTAGCTGGGTGTAGTGGCACCACCTGTAATCCCAGCTACTCGGGAGAGTGAGGCAGTAGAATTACTTGAACCTGGGAGGCAGAGGTTGCAGTAGGGCTCCAGAGAAGTTCAGTATGAGCCAACGTTGAGACATTTCTACAGTTCACACTTTGCCTGCACTGCAAAACTCCCAAGCAATTATTTTGGTGCTTATAAAGCTGGAGGTCTCAGAGACACTTTGATGCTTTCTTTTCTTAAAAAATAACTCCTTTTTAATTAAAAAAGCATTCTGTGAACACATTTATTCACTTTGTATTTTTTATTTAAAATACATTTGTACTCCTGATTTATTTAAAAAGAAAAATAAAAAGCTGCCTGTCCTGCAACACACAAATTTCTTCACTGCAGCTGTTCATATAGCTAAGTAGAAACATACATAACAAAAGTTGAAAGTTCATTCCTGGCACAAGATAATCTTAAATGTCCAGTAGAAATAAAATAAAATATTGCATAAATAAAATCATGCATGCTAACTTGCGATAATAGCCATTTTAAATATTGAACGATGTGTACAAACATATGCATCATACATGAAATTGCAGCAGATACTGGGGCATGAGACAATCTCATCAATAGTTAAGAAGTATTCTAACAGTAGGTAACTGTGTCTAGGTTGTTCAAAATGTGGTGACACGAAACAGTGATATAAACTGTGAAGAAAATAGATGTTGTTGAAATAAGAAAGAATAGCCAAGAAATGCCAAACATTTGAACTTTGTACTAAGACATTACTTACCTGTTAATTTCAGCAATAGATTGTTAGCTCATGAGAGTCGGGAATGAAACAATTTACTTTTTATTTTGTGCCTCTCTCCCCTCACCTTTGCCCCAAGCATAGTGACTTACATAAAAGATACACAATAAATGCTCAATGAATAATTAATTGATTGATGTGGACTGTTTAAGATTTATCAATCTAAAATGAAAGCCTCTGTCAGACTTCCATTGTCCACATAAATGCCCAGAGATGAAGGATGGTCATCAGGTAGAAGAGGAACCATATAAGATACCCAGGAAGTATTTGAGGTTTTAGGACATCTTCAATATAAGAGAATGTAAAGGAATAGTGATATAAAAATATATAGGTTTGCAAAAGGCAATTAGAACAAGAAGTTTTCATATCGTCAAGTATCATTTACACTATTCTGAACAGTACAGATTTTAGGAGAAAGATTTCAGTCAAGGTTAGAATGAAGTAAAGTGGTTAACATTTTTTTTTTTTTTTTTACTTTTTTAGCCAAACAAGAGAAAAAGAATTATATTTTTTCCATGCAGCATTTTTTCTAAAGCTAAAAAGTAGTTTTAGTTTCTCTAGGCATTGTCACAGTCCCTTGCACAGTCAGAGCTGTTAACTGGGAAAAGGCTTGGTGGCCTCAGGGCCTTTCTCAAACGGGGATGTGAATCCTCCATCTTTAGATGGCATTAGCTTTCAGCTAAGCCTCTATTTCAGATGGTGTGGTTTTCCCACCGCTGTGAGGAACGGAGAAAGAACACACAGAAAGAAAATCCACTGAAGCCATTGTGTAGCTTGCTGCCCTCCTGCATTTTCTTAATCTGCTAGAAATTTCATTTTCTGGTGCTTTTCTTTTCAACAGGAGAAAGAAAAGCCTGTGTTGGGGGGAGGGGATGGGGGATGGGGAAAGTACCCACTAGTTATCTAACTTTCCATACATTTTCCAGTTTTTGAGGTTTTGAAGTCGTCAGTGGCTGATAAGCAAGCACTGTGTTTTCTATCTGTAGATTTTAGGAATCCTGACAATCTAAAAGGGCTCAATTATTCTTTGGCCTGTAGCCTCACAGAGCAGTCTACCTATCCAATATAACACATTTTATTTTTGCTGCCATAGGGAGAGTATTGGGCTCCTCTTTTGTGGAAGTGACAATTGCTTTTCACTGAGTGCTGGTAGCATCAGGTGCTTAGATATAGAAATGCCTTACTATAATTTTCACAAAGAAGGAGAAGGAAGACATGAAGAGGGAAATTCCAGTTTTTGCCACCAATTCTATGACAGGTGACAGTCCGCTCCTGTGAGAATCTGGCAGTTTGGGGGTGGTGTTGGCAGGAAGAAAGAGATAAATAAGGTAACTTATATCATTCCTATCTTGTAGAAATGTTCCCCCAGTCTAATGAAAATAACAACAGCAATGCCAATTACTGGTAAGCATCTTGGAACAATGAGACAAAACAATGCCTTCATTAATACCTAACTTTTGTCATTGTCACAAAGCCAGGTTCTCAGTTCCACATTTCCAAGGGATTGTCAGAGTGGAGGCATCCAAATAGGTGCTAGATATTATGCTGGAGAGGGCAACTGGGCACGCTACTGTGTTACTTTTACTAGTCTGAGCCATGGACAGGCAGCACAGTCATTAAGTGCATGTTAGACACATGAAATCCCAGCCTTGCCCATCCCCGTCCCCATGTATCATTGAATTGTCAGAGGTGTTTGAACTCCGGTGACTCCATCTTGAATAGGGGGTGGGTAAAATAAGACTGAGACCTACAGGGCTGCATTACCAGGAGGTTAGGCATTTGTATTAGTCAGAGTTCTCTAGAGGGACATGACTAATGAAATATATATATACATATATATATTTATATATATATATGTGCATATGTATATAAAGGGGAGTTTATTAAGTATTAACTCACATGATCAAAAAATCCCACAATAGGCTGTCTGCAGGCTGAGGAACAAGGAGAGCCAGTCCGAGTTCCAAAACTGAAGAACTTAGAGTCTGATGTTTGAGGGCGGGAAGCATCTGGCACAAGAGAAAGATGTAGGCTGGGAGGCTAGGCCGGTCTCTCTTTTCACATTTTTCTGCCTGCTTATATTCTAGCCACACTGGAAGCTGATTACATTGTGTCCACCCAGGTTAAGGGTGGGTCTGCCTTTCCAAGTCCACTGACTCAAGTGTTAATCTCCTTTGGCAACACCCTTACAGACAAACCCAGGATCAATTCTTTGCATCCTTCAATCCAATCAAGTTGAGATTTGGTTTTAACCATCAAAACCATCAAAAGTCCCCCCCTTATTAACGTGAACCCGTACATATCTCCTGAGATCATAATCTTCAAATAAAGACAATAATAAGGCTATAATTATACCTAACATAATACAACTATCCTTCATACAACTGGAAATGCACCAATCCCCAACCCAAACACTATTACATAAAGTTAACAATACTTAAATGCTGATGTGAAGTCAATAAATGTGTGTCAAATGATAAAGAAGAAATAAAAAGAAGATATTTTCTTAGTACAAGTGTATACATGCACAAACACATTTTGAACAAAGGGAGGAAATACTCATGACAATTGCAATCCTCATTTCTGCACCTGGTCACGTGGTCGTAGCTGGTATTGATGACTACCTTCTTCTACTACCCATCTGTATGCCCTTTGACTTCAGCAAGCACCTCAGTAGGTCAGGGTTTTATCCTGGTGAAGTGACCCAAACCTTCATTCCTGAAGGGTCTAGACCATTTGCAGTCCTGCCTGGACTGGGCTGTTGTAGTTTCCCACTGACCTTAATCACAGTGCATGGTGATACTAAGAAATGCCCTGATGGATCTCCTGTATTCCATACCTGCTCTTCCTTACCTCCATTGTGGAGTAGTAGACTGATTTCATCTTGATAGTCTGGGACAATCATCCCAGACAACACTGTAACCCCCTTCTTAGCCTTAAGCCTGACTTAAAGGTAGGAGGAGCCCAAAGTGTCCACATGGCAATCTTAACTTCCAGTTTTAGGGAATCGTTGTGTGTCTCCTAGTGGCAGCTTTCCTGCCTCCAGAACTAAGACCTCTAGGCCAGCAGACTGTAATGTTGCGGGAAAAGGAAAAAAAATTTTGCTAGTGGTCACTAGGGGTGATGGTGAGTGGTGCCACTTCCTCTTCCACCCCTTGATTCCTGGACCCATGAATTTTGGCTATGAGATAAACAGTACCATATATTGGACACTGATTCAGAGCATACAAGGCCTTCTGGCGAAATTTGCCCCAGCCCTGCAAAGTATTATCACCTAGTTGGCACGGTAATCGTGATTTTGAAAGGCCATTCCACCAATCTATCAATCCAGCTGCTTCAGTATGATGGGAAACATGGTAAGACCAGTGAATTCCATAAGCATGAGACCACTGATGCAATTCTTTAGCCATAAAGTGAGTGCCTTGGTCAGAGGCAATGTTGTGTGAAATACCATGATGGTGGATAAGGCATTCCACGAGTTCACGGATGACAGTCTTGGCAGAAGCATTCCATGCAGGATAGGGAAACCCATATCCGGAGTAGGTATCTATTCCAGTGAGGACAAACCTCTGCCATTTCCATGATGGAAGAGATCCAATACAACCAATCTGCCACCAGGTAGCTGGTTGATCACCCCAAGGAATGGTGCCACATTGAAGGCTCAGCATTGATTGGTCTCTATTGCTGGCAAACTGGGCACTCAGCAGTGCCCATATCCAAGTCAGCCTTGGTGAGTGGAAGTCCATGTCGCCGGGCCCGTATGTAACCTCCATCCCTGCCGCCACAGCCACTGTGCTCATAGGCCCACTGGGTGATGACAGGGTTGGTCCGGGAAAGAGGCTAAGTGGTGTCCACAGAACAGGTCATCCTATCCACTTGATTATTAAGCTCCTCCTCTGCTGAGGTCACCCGTTGGTGGGCACTCACATGGGATACAAATATCTTCACAGTTTTTGACCACTCAGAGAGGTCCATCTACATACCTCTTCCCCATGATTCTTTGTCACCAATTTTCCAATCATGCTTCTTCCAAATCCCTGACCATCTAGCCAAACCTTGGCTACAACCCATGAATTAGTATATAATTGCACATCTGGCCATTTCTCCTTCCATGGAAAGTGCACAACCAGGTACACTACTCAAAGTTCTGCCCACTGGGAAGATTTCCCTTCACCGCTATCCTTCAGGGATGTCCTAGAAAGAAGCTGTAGTGCTGCAGCTGTCCACTTTTGTGTGGTGCCTGCATATCGTGCAGAACCATCTGTGAACCAGGCCCTAGTCTTCTCTTCCTCTGTCAACTGATCATAGGGAACTCCCCATAAGGCCATCAGTGCAGGCTGGTGGGGAGAAGACAGGAGTGGAGACCATGGGTGTTTGAGCCACTTCCTCATGTAAGTTACTCATGCCTTCAGAACCTGAAGCCCAATCATGTATATACCACTTCTATTTGATAATGGAATGCTGCTGTGCACAACCCACTCTATGACTAGATGGATCAGAAAGCATCCAGTTCATGATAGGCCATTCGGGTCGCATGGTGACTTAATAGTCAAACGTTCAATTTCCACCAAAGCCCAGTAACAGGTCAACAGCTGTCTCCCAAAAGGAGAATGGCTATCTGCAGAAGATGGCAGAGCCTTGCTGGAAAATCCTAGAGGCCTCGTGTGATTCACCCATGGGAGGCTGCCAAAGGCTCCAAACAGCATTCCCATCTGCCACTGACACCTCAAGCACCATTGGATCTGCTGAGTCATATGGCCCAAGTGGCAGAGCAGCTTGCACAGCAGCCTGGACCTGTTGCAGACCCTTCTCCTGTTCTGGACCCCATTCAAAACTGGCAGCCTTTGGGTCACTCGATAAATGGGCCACAGTAATACACCCAAATGAAGAATGTGTTGCCTCCAAAATCCAAATAGGCCCACTAGGCATTATGCCTCTTTGTTGGTTGTGGGAAGGGCCAAATATAGCAACTTTTCTTTTACCTTAGAAGGAGTATTTCAACAGGTCCCACACCACTGGACCCCTAGAAATTTTACAGAGGTAGAAGGTCTCTGAATGTTAGTCAGATTTATTTCCCATCCTCTGGCAGGCAAATGTCTCACCAATAAGTTCAGTGTGTTTGCTATTTCTTGCTCACTGGATCCAGTCAGCATAATGTCATCAATGTAATGGACCAGTGTGGTATCTTGCGGAAGAGAAAAGCGATCAGTTTCTCTCTGAATGAGATTATGACACAAAGCTGGAGAGTTGATATTCCCCTGAGGTAGGACAATAAAGGTACATTGCTGGCCTTGCTAGTGAAAGGCAAATTGCTTCTGCTGGGCCTTATGGACAGGAATGGAGAAAAAGGTATTTGCCAAGTCAATGGCTGCATACCGGGTACCAGAAGATGTGTTCATTCGCTCAAGCAACGAAACCACATCTGGTACAGCAGCTGGATTTGGAGTCACCACTTGGTTAAACTTACAATAGTCCAGTGTCATTTTCCAAGATCCATCTGTCTTCTGCACAGGCCAAATGGGGGAGCTGAACAGGAATGTGGTGGGAATCACCACCTCTGCATCTTTCAAGTCCTTGATGGTGGCACTAATCTCCGCAATCCCTCCAAGGACGTGATATTGTTTTTGATTTAACATTTTTTAGGTAGAGACAGCTCCAATGGCTTCCATTTGGCCTTTCCCACCATAACACTCCTCACCCTACCAATCAGGGAGCCAATGTAGGTGTTCTGCCAGCTGCTAAATATGTCTATGCTAATTATGCCCTCTGGCTCTGGGGAAATGACCACAGGATGAGTCCAGGGACCCACTGGACGCACTGTAAATCAGACTTAAGCTAAAGCTTCATTAATTACCTGACCTCCATAAGCCCCTACTTTAACTGGAGGATCACAATGACGTTTTGGGTCTCCTGGAATCAACGTCAGCTCAAAGCGAGTGTCCAGTAGTCCCTCAAATGTCTGATTATTTCCCTTTCCCCAGTGCACAGTTACCCTGGCAAAAGGCTGGAGGTCTCCCTGGGGAAGGATGGGAGAAAGATTCACCATATAAATAGTGGGTAGTGTAGTGGGGTCCTTCCTCAAGGGGACCCAGCCTCCCCTTCATTCAGAGGGTTCTGGATCTGTAAACTGGCTCAGGTCTGAAAATTGATTGAAGGGCCATAAATCTTTGTGTTTGTAATTCAAATTAGTCTTCCTTCCATTCAACCTGAAGTTTTCTGCTTGTATAAATTAAGTGGAATGCAGTAGGCTTCCTATCGATTTCACTTCCGGAAATACCATGATTAATTAGCTAATGCCAGAGCTCTACGTGTCAGACTATTTTGATTACCACTTTGCCTCTGCTGTCCATTATGGTAGCTACCCTCACCCTGTCTTTGATGTTTGGGTGCTGCCACTTGGCCCCTGCCACCTCGAGATCGAATTATTCCCATTGTATTTAAATTTTGTTGTTGAGTGACTGCAGTTTCCACTGTTAAATCTGACCTACAGAGAAGAGCAATTACGGGCTCTTCAAAGATGCAGGTGCTGCCCTCACAAATCTATTTCAAAAGGAATTGGTCAAGAGTATATCTTCTGGACTAATCCACCATCCCAATCTCCCTAAGCCTTTGGATCCCTTCCTCTACATTGAACTTAAGGAGATCAGGCATTTCTGGCTCGCTCACAGCGGGCCATCTCTTAATCCATATTTCAGCTAACCAAGCAAATAAACTACTTTAACCTTTTTTAACTCCCCAAGCTGCAACATTAAATGCGGACTCCCTCCTTAGTGGGCCCAAATCAATAAATTCAGCCTGATCCAACTCTACATTCCTTCCACCATTATCCCACTCCCTTAATATCCATTCCCATGCCTGTTCTCCAGATTTCTGTTTATATAAATTAGAAAACTCAAGCAGTTCTTTTCGAGTGTAGTGCACCTCCTCATGGGTCACACTCTCAACCTCATCTCTAGGGTCCCACCAGGACTTTAGTTGTAGGTCTAGAAGCAAAGAGGGGTGTTGGGGTGACTCCTGAGGAGAATCAACACTATCTGGCCTGGCAACTGCCTCAGGGGAGGCCATTACTGTTGCCTCAGGGAGTGCAGAGTTTATCTCCTCAAATGTGGAAAGGCTGAGGGCAGCATGGGTTGGGGAGAGAATGTTGCTACTACTGGAGATGGGGAAGCTATTTCTTCTCGCAAAAAAAAAGGTTAATTAGACTTTACAAACTCAGTGTCCCCAGCTTCATCAGGGTTTTCCCACATGTCCCCATTCCAAGTTGCAGGGTATTTTTCTTTTGCAATCAATGCCCTCACTTTAACAGTAGACACCTGGTAAGGCTATGCATGCACCTTTCATTGCAGGTCAGCCAATCACATGGTAAGAACTTGTCTCTGTTTTTCCAAAATTTCAGCTCTTTCTCTACAGGAGACAAGACTCTCACTGGGGGCAGTCTTAGCAGATTTGAGGCTCCGTATCTGCTTCTGAAGTGGGAGATACAATTTATCATTTTCTTTCATCACTTTGTCCACCAAACTTAGGAGCAACCAAGCAGCTTCATTATGTTCCTTGGTTCTCCACATATGATCAAAGGTATTATGTAGAGTCACTAAACTCTTGCCTCTCAGGAGTGATGAATCAGGAGTGTCAAACGCATTTATTTTGCATAACTCTCTGAACAGTTCATGCCAAGGACTATTAGTGTTCTCCATGCTATCAGAAGGAGAGTCCTTAGCAATTTTTGATCTAATCATATTGAGTAGCCAACTCCAGAAACCTCAAAAGCAATGCAAGAATTCCATTCTTAATTTTCTGTTCCTCCAGAACCACTCCTGGTACCAAAATCTTTATTAGTCAAGGTTCTCTACAGGAACATAACTAATGGAATATATATATTCCTTTATACATACATACACATATATGTGTGTGTGTGTGTATATATATGTGTGTGTATATATTTATATATGGAAGTTTATTAAGTATTAACTCACATGATCACAAGGTCCCACAGTAGGCCATCTGCAGGCTGAAGAACAAGGAGAGCCACTCCAAGTTCCAAAACTGAAGAACTTGGAGTCCAGTGTTCAAGGGAAGGAAGCATCCAGCACAGGAGAAGGTTGTAGGCTGGGAGGCTAGGTCAGTTTCTCTTTCATATTTTTCTGCCTGCTTATATTCTAGCCACACTGGCAACTGATTACATTGTGCCCACCCAGATTAAGGGTGGGTCTGCCTTACCCAGTCCACTGACTTGAATGTTAATCTCCTTTGGAAACACCCTCACAGACACACCCGGGATCAATACTTTGTATCCTTCAATCCAATCAAGTTGATGCTCAGTGTTAACCATCACAGCATTCTAAGTCACAGGATGAAACAGGAGGTCAGTAGAAGATACAGGTCACAAAGACCTTGTTGATAAAAGGATGCAGTAAAGAAGCCAGCCAAAACCCACCAAAACCAAGATGGCAATGAAAGCGATCCCTAACAGTCATTCTCACTGCTCATATGTTAATTATAATACGTTAGCATGCTGAAAGATACTCCCCACTAGTGCCATGACAGTTTACAGATGCCATGGCAACACCAGGAAGCTACCCTATATGGTCTGAAAGGGAAGGAATCTTCAGTTCTGGGAATTGCCCAACCCTTTCCCAGAAAACTCATGAATAATCCACCCCTTGTTTGCATATAATCAAAAAATAACCATAAGAATAGCCAACCAGCAGGCCTTGGGGCTGCTCTGCCTATGAAGTAGCCATGCTTTATTCCTTTACTTTCCCAATAAACTTATTTTTACTTTACCCTATGGATTTGCCTCGAATTCTTTCTTACATGAGATCCAAGAACCCTCTTTTGGGGTTTGGATTGTGACCCTTTTCCAGTAACAGAATCGTAATGTGCATTTTAACAAACATAATTTTCATATAAAAAAAAGTAAGTTTTCATAAGAATTTACTGTAAAGTTTGGAATAATCTGTATTTTTTTTAAGTGTACATTAAGACCTACAGAACTATGAAAGAGATACTGGAGGATAAAATGTTCTTATGGGTAAGATGGTTAAAATTGAAAAGAAGTTAAACCAATTTAGTTTACATAGAGATTTTTAGAGACTGTTCTGCTAAGCTGCACTTAAACTCTACAAAGAGGAGACACAGTATGTAGTGTACTCCTATAATTTTCACCTATGCTATTATTGTTACAGAGCAGCTTTTGGGACTATTGTTTGATTTGCTACAAACTACTTGGTGTATTTTAGTAAGTACATAGGATTTTAGCAGAAAAAGAAGAAACCACTGACTTCATCTCCAAAAGAAAACCATTGAATTGTAAGTCCAATTATGATCACTATGACTTGGAGGAACCAGAAAGTTTACAGTTTCATTTATAATATAAGTTTATATAAATTGCATAAAACCTCAAACTACAAATTTTCTTTTACAATGTCTGATATTTAGTCAAAAATAACCAAACAGGCTTCTCCCACTGCTTAGGATGTAGTCTAAGAGACTGTCATTCCCACAATAACAATGAGGTACAGCTGAATAAGCTACATACAAAACCACATTAAAGATTTTAAAAATTATAATTAGAAGTAAAGATGCATAGACAGCAAAATAGACTAAAATCCAGGTGGTGATGAGTCTTTTCCTGGAAACAATATATATAATCTCCTTTCATCAGGAGTCATCCCTCTGCAATAAGGGTATGGAGAAACCAGCCAAATTTTAAAAATAGTTTTGATAGCTACATGTGAGTTGGCATAATGGATTTAAATTCTAAGGAGCCTGGGCCATAAAATGAATCTGTACACAACCACCAACTCTAACCTATGGACCTTCTGTAAGTGCAGCATAGAGTAAGCAAAAGGAATTCCTTGGAGGTTCCCCAGGCATTGAAATGTAGAAAGGCAGTGGCTGCTAAAGGATCAAGATCAGGAAGAAAGGCTCCAAGAAATCCCCCCACACCTCAGGGCCCTGGGGCCTTCAGTTTGAGCCACACATATCACATTAAGTCCTGAGGATAGGGCAGCACAATAGATAGAATGCTCCCAAGGTGTAAGAAAGCAATGGACAAAACTGCAGAGCAAATATAAAATGCCATAAATCTAGAAAGATAACATCCAGTTACAGAGCAGAAATACATTTTCTGTGGTTCAGAAAGCAAGTATGTGGACTATAAAACATTAAGGTGTCATTGGAATCTCAACAATGCTCAAATCCAAATCCCTGCTACGGGAAGTACTGATCCCCCCCCCCCAATCAAAATGTATTAAGCTACAGGTGAAATTAATATAACAATCTCCTAAGCCCAGACAACGCTTGATTACGGAGTAAATCAACTTGTCCCACTACACTAGTGAATGTGCAGGGAGACATATTGACAAAGAAGGGTAAATATTTTTATGAGGATAAATACTATTTACTTGTTTCTCTATTACTTTTTTATTTTTCTAGACAAAATCTGTAATACATTACACATTTATGAGACACACAAAGATTCAGGAAAATGGTCAATAGAAGAAAGGGTCAATATTAAAAGAGGCAAAGATTACCCAGATTTTATAATTATGACATAAAGACCTTATGATACATATATTAGTCCACCTATTAGAAAAGGTAAACAGCATGTGTGAACAGATGATGAATTTTAGCTACAAAATAAAAGCTATAAAAAGAAGCTACTGAGAATGCTACAGAGAAAAAAATTATATCAGAAATAAAACAGATATTTGATGGTTTGATAGCAGATGGGACACAGCAGAGGAAATAATCAGCAAACTTGAAGAAAGATCAATAGAAATTTTCAAAATAAATTTAAAAAAGAAAAATAAACAATAAAAATGGAAAATCCAAGATCTGTAAGTCAACATCAAATGTCTAATATTCTTTACTTGAAATACCAGAGAAGAGAAAGAGAATGTGAAAGAAGAAACACCGGAAGAGGTAATGCTCAAGAATCTCCCAAACTGATAAAAGACGTCAACCCACAGATACAATGAGCTCAATGATTTCCAAACAAGATACATACAAAGAAAATCACTCTTAAGCCTACCATGGTCAAATTGTTGAAAATAAAAAAATAGTGAATCTTAAAACCACCAGGAGGTAGAGTGAGGGTGGAAGGAAATATGTCAGATAGGTCAATGACAGATAGGTCAATGAAAATAATGATGGCCAAATTCTTATTGGAGACAATGTAGGCCAGAAAGCAACAGAAACACATTTTGAAAGGTTAAAAGAAAGAAAAAGAGCTATCAATAGTTAACCACCTATATTTATCAAAATATCAAAATGTTCTTTAAATAAAAAGGCAAAATAAAATATTTTCAGAAAAACAAAATTTGAGAGCATGTACACTACAAAATTTACTAAAACAAGTTCTTTAGAGTGAAGGAAATTGAAACCTAAGGAAACCTCAAATCTGTAGGTAGAAAAGAAAAATACCAGATTTGGCAAATATAAAAGACATTTTAAAGTATTTTCAACAAATTGGGCTGAGAAAACTGGATATTCACATGTAAAATAATGAGGTTGGACCTTCGCCTAATATCATATACAGAAATTAACTCAAAATGGGTCCAAGATCTAAATGTAAGGTTAAAAATTATAAAATTCTTAAAAGAAAACATAGGGCAAAAACTTCATGAAATAAGATTTGGCAATGATTTCTTGGCTATGATACCAAGGTACAGGTGACAAAAGAAAGAAAATAAATTGTACTTCATGATATTCAAAATTTTTGTGCATCAAGAGATAATATAAACAGAATAAAAAGGCAACTATAAAATCAGTTTTATATTTATATATTTTATATTTATATTTTTGAATTATGTATCTGATGACGGATTAATAGCCAGAATATGACAAAAAATAAAACCCTATTCAAAAAGGGCAAAAAACTTGGATCAACTTCTCTCCAAAAGATATATTGATAGGGACAGGAGACAGATACATTCCTAGGGAGACAGAAGTGGGTCCCCAGTGAAACCCAACCTTCAAACCAAGCCTGAAAACTGAGCTGCTGGTTCTGGGCAGAGTTCATGACTGAAGTGAGAACTTCCTCAATGCCTTTTAGCCAATGGAATGGTGACTTTTCCAGGCCTGTTCATGGACCAATCAGCATGCACTCCCCCATTCTGAGCCCATAAAAACCCTGGACTCAGCCTCACAGATGGCTACCCACTTCCATGCCCCCTCTCACACAGAGGGCTACCCACTTCCTGTCTCCTCTCATTTTTGAAAGCTTTTCTGTCACTCAATAAAATTCTTCTCTGCCTTGCTCACTCTCCAAGTCCACGTACCTCATTCTTCTTGGTCAGGGGACAATAACCCAGGAGCAAAAAAGGGGTGCTCCTGGATGGCTCACTGAGCTGCAGGTGTCATGAATGAAGAGAGATGTGATACGCTCCCATTCACCAGACTACAGGAGCGAAGAACTGTATCCCTTCTGGGAACCCAGACTTCAAGACTCCCTGAGACAAAGTATAACACACCCCCACTCACTGAGCCACAAGTGGTAGGAAGGAGAGAGAGAACTGTGGCACTCCCTGGTGGCTTAGACCTTAGTATTCCCCAAGCAGAAGCTGTAACACCCACTTGGGGCTCTGTGGTTGCTGGCACCTTTGTGTCCCCATTGTCCAGATGTCAGTGTCCAAAACAGAAGCTGGTTGTGACACACTGGACCAGACATGGGCTGAGCACAGACCCACGACGGGCATGGGATCCAGGCCAGTAGCTCAAGCCAAGTGTAGGCTGCTAGGCCAAGTGTGCGGAATGAGCCCAACAGGCCTGAGCAAAGTCCAGGCAGAGGCATTGCCAGCTGTGGAGGTTTCTGGCTGGTGAAACAGCACAGAAAGAATCCTGTGTCAATATATAAATGGCCAATAAGTACATGAAAAGATACTCAACATACCAATCATTAGAGAAATACAAATCAAAACTACAATGAGATACCAATTCACACTCATTACAATGGTTAGTATTATAAAAACAGAAAATTACAAGTGTTAGCAAGGATGTAGAGAAATTGGAGCTTTTGTGCACTGTTGATTAGAATGTAATATGGTACCATCCACTGTGGAAACAGTATAAAAATTCTTCAAAAAAATCACAAGTAGAATTATCATATGTTCTAGCAATTCCACTTCTGGCAATATACACAAAAGAACTGAAAGTGAAGTCTTGAAGAGATATTTGTACACCTATGTCCACAGCAGCATTATTCATAGTAGCTAAAACATGGAAGTAACTTAAGTGTCCTTTGATGGATGAACGAATAAGCAAAATGTGGCAAATACATACAATAGATTACTATTCAGCCTTAAGAAGGAAGGACATTCTGACATTCCCTACAACATGGATGAACCTTAAGGATATTATGCTAAGTGAAATAAGCCAGTCACAATAAAGACAAATATTATATGATTCCACTTATATACGACATTTGAAGTGTCAAAGTCATAGAGACATAAAGTAAAATGTAGTTGCCAAGGTCGAAGAGACAGGAAAATCAGAGTTATTGTAAAATGAGATAGAGTTGCAGTTTTACAAGATGGAAAGAGTGAAGGAGATGGACGACAGTGATAGTTGCACAAAATTATGAATATATTTAATACTACTGAAATGTACACTTGAAAAGGTTAAAATAGTAACTTTATGCTATTACATTATCTACCTATACACACAATTAAATTTTCTTTAAAAGACTCTTGAGTGTCTAAATCAATAATGATAAAATATCATTGGGTTTATGATATAAGTAGAAGTAAAATATGCAAGAACATACAGGAAGGTAGAGGGTAAATAGAATTACACCGTCGTGAAATTAATTACATCACTCAATTATTGTTATTTACAGATAGGCCATAATGATACATAGTCTCCAAAATGATACTTAATCTCTAAAACAACCACCAAAATAATACAAGGCATTACATCAGAAATTCAATAGAGTAAATAAAAGCAGACAGGAAAAGAGAAACAGAGAAAAACAATGGAGGCTCAAATTGAGATATATAAACAGTCTTAATATGACATTTAATATATGTTAATGGATGAGACACTCCATTTGAGAAACAGAGTGCTCAGGCTGGATAAAAAAGGGCAACATTCAACTATACACTTAGAAAAACACTTCAAATAAAAGGGCACAGACACATTGAAGATAAAAGGGTGGAAAAGGTACACCCCATAAACACAATGCATAAGAAATTAGTGTGGCTAGATTAGTATCAAAGTAGAGATTCACAGAATTGTCAGAAATAGAGACATTCTATAATGGTAAAGGGATGAAGTTATCAAGATGTAACAGTCCTAAATGTTTGTAAATTAATAACAGAGATTCAAAATACAGAAAGCAAAAATTTATAGAACTACAAGGAGATACACACACACACACACACAAAAACCACAACAATATTTGGGGACTTTCACAAGTCTCTCTTAGTAATTGATAAACAGCTAAACACAAAACCAGCAAGTATATAAAAGAGCAGAACAACACATCAGCCAACTGCACCTAATTATTACGTACAATGTGCCAAACTCAACACCTGCAAAGTATACTTTTTTAGTAAAATATTCTATTCCCCAAATTAGACCACACGCAGGCTCTAAAACAAGTTCAATAACATGTTATACATCAAACAATTTTAAAAGTCATATGAATCAAATTTTTTTATTGTTGAAAAATGTGTATTTATTTATTTAAAAATAAAGATTTGGGCATATATATAAGATCAGATCAGAAATTATATGTAACAATTGGAGGGAGAAGATACCACTAGACATTGAGAGGAAATGATTTCCACAATTGGATATTGAAAGGGCTAATTCTTCTAAGAGTGAACATGAAGCGAAAGACTAACTTTTGCTATATACTGCTTTTTTTTTTTTTAACAATAGAGAATATATAACTTGATGTGCAAAATAAATTTTCTGAGACCTAATCATAAACATGTTTAGTGCAAAGTAATTTATAAAATGGAGTGACAATATTTTCAAATATATTTTTACAAAATTTTACAATTCTAAACTATGTTAGTTACAAAGTTGGAAGAAAACCATTTAATTAACCTAATTGTATTATTTTATGTTAATTTAGTAGCCCAAACAAAAGGGGAGACATATGTGTGTATTTTAAGCCTCTGCATTAAGATAAGGTTATTCCCCTGAAGTTGCACTGCAGAATTGTGTGCGTTTGTGTGTGCATGTGTCTGTTATACAATTGAATTGAATATAGCTTTATATCAACCATCTGTCTGTCTTTGAAGGTATTCAGTATGCCTCCCTTACATTTATAATGATGTGCTTTTAGTTCATTCACATAAAGAGAAGCATGTTAGTGAAATGAGCATTCTTTCAAGTCAGAGCTCGTTGGTTCAGCCACCACCTATACTAAACACACTGTGACACTTCAGCAAGTTTTGGGTACACAGTTTTGTTAAAGAGAAAAGATAAGAGTCTGCACTTGGTAGTACTATATTAAGATTTAATTAACACCATTGAATATAATATGCACTTCTTGAGTTATAAAATATATGAAAACCATTTATACGACTAGAAACAGTGAAATAAAAATCAAATCTAATGAGCAAGATTAGGGGAATTGGGCTGGTTGCAGTATCTCACACCGGTAATCCCAATACTTTGAGAGGCCAAGGCAGGAGCATCACTTGACCCAGGAGTTTGAGACTAGCCTGGATAACATGATGAAACACCACCTCTACAAAAAATTAGCCAGGCTTGGTGGAGCATGCCTGTAGCCACAGCTATCCAGGAGGCTAAGGTGGAAGGATCACCTGAGCCTGGGAGGTTGAGGCTCCAGTGACCCGTGATCACATCACTGCACTCCAGCCTGGGTGATAGAGTGAGACCTTCTCTCAAAACAAACAAACAAACAAAACAAAGATTAGGAGAATTGTATAGTCATACAATTGAATATTATGTAACCAGGGAAAATCATGGTTTTAGAGAATCATTGATGAGAAAAATGCCAATGAAAAAAATTAGTACACAGACTTAAAAAATTCTAATGTATATACCTATGGACTCCAGATGTGTTCAAGCTTATTTGGCATGCATATCTGAATATTGGTAAGGCGTGGATATTTTCAATACATCAGAGTTTAATAAAAAAGAGCAATGACAAAGAAAATTTAATTAACAATCATTGGAAATTTTCTTCCAACATTTCTGCGATTGAAATTGTTTCATTGTTTTAATTATCACTAAAAGAGTGGCATTTTCTTTCTAAGTAAATTAAACTTTCACAATATAAAATGTTGTTCAACTTTTAAAAAATTAACGTTGCTTAGTTTACAATTCTATACACAAAAGTATTGTTTTCTAGTAAACTTGCATACATTGTAAGATTTAGACATGCCTTTTAGAATATGAATCCTCCACTCATATCTTAGCAAAATAATCAATAGTATATGATGAGTAATAAAATGAACTTCTGGGTTGATATAAAATGACAGCCTTACATGGCTCCATTTGAGTTTTCATTACTTATGTCCGATTTAAAACGTGATCAAATGAGAACTTGCAGTCCCCAGCCTGGCTGAGTTGCAGCTGACTGTGGTCCACTTAAATAGAGCTTTTAACAAATGTCAGAACCATTGTGCATATTAATTAGAATATGAGTGGCTTATTTGAGGACCATGTCAGGACTGTCTCCAGAAAGGATAATTCATGATTCTTTAAGACCAGAGTGTATGCCATTCGAACAATAACATTAAGAAGGATCATTTTTTTCGTCTAGCTGCCTCATTGTGCTGGCTGGAACAGACACTTGAATACAATGTTCAGTTTAAGGTCAGAAGAATAATGTTAATCTTGGTAGAGCTTACCAACTCTTATTTATTGTGTAAGAAGCAGGTGATAAAGAAACTAACGTGAAGAAAACAGGAAAGGGTAAAGAGATGTTAATTAATGTAATTCTTGTCCTATGATGTTATTTCTACTATCAAATTAAAGAAACAACCTGTTGAAAGGAATGGATCACTGCAGTTTTACTATTTTCTTCTAGTTGATTGAGTAAATCCTTGAATATTGCTCAGTTGATCAGTTTCAAACTTTATCCTTTATCAAATTAGTCAAGTACAGTCATTTTTTTCTTTCCTAACATCTCCCAAATGCATATGTTATTTCTACTACTACTAACACTATGTTGGATTTATTATCTTCATCCTAACTATTGTTATGCTTCCCTATCTTGTCCCTAGCCTTTTGTGTAGCTATATGCTAATTTATCTTATAGAGCTGAAGTCACTTTCATTCATCATTTTCTTTTCAACAACTTTCACCAGTTCTCTGTTATCTATAGGTTTAAGTTCAATAGCAACTATAAAGTGATGTCTACACTTAGCTCCAGTTCCTACCACCCACCATATACTAGACTATTCTTTATACAGTAGTCCCCCCTTAATCACGAGAGATACATTTCAGGACCCCCAGTGGATGCTTGAAACCATGGAGTATACTAAACCCAGTAACAATATATACATATTTAAGAAAAAGTTTAATTTATAAATTAGGCAAAGATATTAAAAACAATAATTAATAATAAAATAGAACAGTAATAATAACAACATGCCAGCATCACTATTCTTACACTTTGGGGACATAATTAAGCCAAATAAAGGTGACTTGAACACAAACACTACAATATTGTGACAGTCGATCTGATCATCTAGATAGCTACTAAGTGACTAGTGACCAAGCAGTGTAGATAGCATGCATACACTGAACCAAGGGATGATTCACATCCCGGGTAGAACAAAGTGGGAAGACACCATGTCATGCTACCCAAAATAGCATGCAATTGAAAACTTATAAATTATTTCTGAAATTTTCTGTTTAATATTTTTAGACCACAGTTGACTGCTGACAAATGAAACTACAGAAAGTGAAACTGTGGATAAGGAGAGAGCTACTGCACTGCTCTTGGACAACATTGTGAATTCTTATACCTCCTTTCTAACTGATTTTATTGTCTTCAAAGGTTCAGCAGTTTTATTTTTATCTAGCCCTTAACAATCAGGTTATATTTCATGTCTTCAGTGAGGTATTCCCCGACCACAGTAACCTGAATTAATTGGCATCGATATCTTTTGTCCTGATGCAGATCATCTGGGGATTCCGTATCTTTACAGTATATATATTATAGTTCACAATTAGATTAAGAATGTCTTGAAGGCAAGTATTTCTTTTAATACTCTGATGAATAACAGAGGTAAACATGAGACAAACAAATACCTGTGTGTGGTATTATTATCATTTTTCTTTATTTGCTTATTTGGCTATAAATTTGTTAATTTGCATAGCGGCAGAATGAACGTTAAAAAAAAAAGAATGGAAGGAAGGACTCCTTTCTCAGTTTCAGAAAGGTAGAAGCAATAATATTGATTATTAGGAGTTTAAAGCAGAGGCCAATGAAAACATACTCATCACTAGCATGTCGGTATTATACTTAATGTAAATGTGACTAGTCTTTTCTTATTTATTTTTTTCCAGATTTCTTTTTTATTTTCATTTATTAAATAAAAAAAAAATACTTTGCTGAAGAAGACACAGGAAATCCTATTTTGTGTGAAGGAGGGATTACAAGAGATTCTTGGAAAATCAAAGATCGGTAAATTGGAGGTAGGTCAGTGTTCCGTTCCCTTTTTAGACTCCAGTTCTCTTTAAAAATGGCAACTGAAAACCTAAATACTGACAAAGGCATAAAATTCATCATATAATATCAAATATAGCTATATGCTAAACTTTATGAGGTCAAAGACTTTGTCCTTCCACTCAGTACTGTATACTCAATATCTAAGACAATTCCTGACACACAGTAGGCATTATTGAGCATTTGTTGATTGAACAAAGGATTATTCATACTTTTAACCTTTGGCTGCAATTATCTTTATGATAAATTTCGTTAAAATTTATTGAGATTTTAGAGCAAACGTTCTATGTAGAATTTTCTTAATTGTTTTTATTTTTGTAGTTGAAAACTGGCCATGGTAGACCTTTCTTTTCCCCTCTGTCAATCACACTGATTGGTTAGCAGTCCCAGCAAGATGATAATGGGCTTTCAGTATCCTCTGTGTGCAGCTGTCACATTTCCCCCACTTTGGCTTATGTGCTTAATTTTTCATTAATTATTCTTTCATGAAATGTAAATATTCTTGCTTAGTAATCATTATAGAAAACAGTAGATAGGGGAGGAGAAAACAGTATGCTGTTCGAATCATCAAATTCTTAATACCACCTTAGGGCAACAGAAGGATGGCAGGTGTCAAAGAATTATGTAATTGAAAGAAAGGGAACAAAGGCATTAAAAGAAAGACTCTATAATGAGTCTTCTGGCAGGTTTCAGAGAAAGAAGCAGCTGGGTCTTCATGGCAAGAAGTAGTGGAACCTATTGGTAAAATATGGTGATGAGTGCTTTCAACATGTTCAAAAATACAGTCATTCAGAAAATATATATTTCAAAGTGCCTGAAGATATTTAACGAGATGATATAATGGCCTGAAAGACTACATATTTATAAATTGACAATAGTAGCCATATTTTAAATGTTACCTCTCATTTAGGATCTAAAATTGCAACCTGGGAAACATTACTTCTCTATTTATAAATTTTGCTAAAACATGTTTTGGAATGACTTTAGGATTTTTTTTTAAACAAAGAGTGAAAATTTCAGGAGCTTGATATCATTTGAGTTTAATACAATAATCTGCATATCTTGGCACTATTATGAAAAATGAACGAAACAAAGATAGGCTTACAAATGTAAATGCCAGAGCTAATGATTGTGACACAAATATACTATGGAAACAGCTTGGCTCAGTAACTAAGCAACAGATTAGAAACTCAGGTTTAATATCTAATTCTGATTTTCCCCCTGGTTTTTAGCTTTGTTTCTTATCAGCAATCTATTTAATATGTTGACTTATACAGGTGAAGGCTAAAAATGGTGCAAATAAGCCAAAATAGCAAATAACTTCCCATTCTTATTTAACTTTGAAATGTCCCAGGTTTTACATTTGAAGAGTATAAGAGAGCTATGTAAGAGTATCACAACACTTCACAATAAATGATGAAATCACAATCAAGACATATAAGACGTTTTGAAAAGCTATGTCTTTTTGCTACACTGCCCAATCCATCCTTGAAACCGTGCTACCTATTTGACTTACTAAGTGCCAACCTACGTGGAAGAAGGTGGTGTCTTTTTCTGTCTTTGACTCTGGTTCAAACAACCCCAACCTGAAAAATACATATAATTTTCAAATAGAAAAAAATAATCTTCAAGCTTTCCACCTTATCTGTTCTAGTCAGAATGAAATGGTGACTATGCCAAAAAAAATTGTAGCAGATAATGTGATAATGTCATTAAAATGTTAACAACACAGTTTTCATAGACGAACACATATACAACCCTGTTTTTTTAGATTTCTCCATTTGGAAAATGAAAAACAGAACTAGGTAAAACAACAATGAAAAACCTCACCATGAGCTAAGGTTTTAGTCCTTCATATGCTAGCAGAATGCCTCAAAATATCAACTCTTCTACTCCATTGCCAAAACCTTCATATCTCCACAAAAACTAAAATGCAGTGGTATGATATTTGCAATCAAGTTTTCTGGATACAACAGCAGTATTTCATAGTTTCTGCTAATGTCATTATTTGCTGCCAAGAATTGGAGCCATTGAATCATTTAGTGGATCCAGACATTATTTTGTGAGTGTTTAACAATTTTAACTCAACATTATAAACTGACCTAATATAAACTAATATTGGTTGGGTATAAGGTTGTTGACATATAAGGTCAACAACAGCGATATTTTGGATCCAGTTTCTAACCTCCAACAGATTACAGATGTAAGGTAGTACATTACTCTAAAGGAACAAACAGTAAGGTTGGAGAAAGTCGACTTCTTTGTTAAATCCTATATTTTATCAGTTCATCCATTTCAATAAACATATCTGTATTGATACCAGTCACTGACCTTAAAGCAGATGTCAGGATAAATGATCTAGATATAGGCACTTCAAAGAAGGAGCTCTCAGGAAAATGCAGTCAGACATTTAAATAATATAATACAATGGATTAAATGCTATAATTGAATATTTTTAAGTATAGCAGAAAAAAGGAGACAGTAAGTAACTAGATATTAGAAATAGGATAAAACGTCACTGGGGAGGAAGCAATTTAACCAACTCATAGAATCAGAAAAGTCAGGACCAAACAGATAACGATAGTAAAGGAAAGAAAATTCTATACAAGAGGGCCGGGCGCGGTGGCTCAAGCCTGTAATCCCAGCACTTTGGGAGGCCGAGACGGGCGGATCACGAGGTCAGGAAATCGAGACCATCCTGGCTAACACAGTGAAACCCCGTCTCTACTAAAAATACAAAAAACTAGCCGGGCGAAGTGGCGGGCGCCTGTAGTCCCAGCTACTCGGAGGCTGAGGCAGGAGAATGGCGTGAACCCGGGAGGCGGAGCTTGCAGTGAGCTGAGATCCGGCCACTGCACTCCAGCCCGGGCTACAGAGCAAGACTCCGTCTCAAAAAAAAAAAAAAAAAAAGAAAATTCTATACAAAAGAAACAGTAAATGGGCAGAGCATAATGCTGGGTTTTGATGCTGTTTTACTTGAATTTTTATTTTTTCATGGGAGAAGAAACAAAAAAAAAGCAAGAGAATCAAGAGTTGTGAAATGCAAGAGCTGAGATATAAGTTCAGAGAAGGAAAAACTTAAGAACAACTAAAGCCACATTTGAGGCTGCCGAGGGATACTTTGTTCCAGGAAACAGGCTGCATTCAGAAATAGAAAGTGAAGACATGGGGAGAGGACTTATGACAGAATCATAATTAAGACACAATTCATAATTAAGACATGAATCTCGACAGAAGGAGTTGATCCAGAAACTTTACTCTGACTTGTAGATGCTTCGAGTTGAGTGGTTCTGTAAGACACTTGGTAAATAACAAAGGCTCCAGACATTCAAAAGGATATTCATAGACTAGGAATCTAAAATATCAAACAGTAGAAAACACAATAAGGAACATTAACAAAAGAGGAACCTGCCAAACACATGTACTCTAAAAGTACATAATTCCAATGTTCTATTTCTGATGAGACCTAAATTCCTTTGGTTCGTACTTTGACATTTAGAGTGTTTTTAGATTTTCACCAAGACCTAACTGCTTCAGTCACTAAAGCTCTAATTCTGCAGAATTTATAGCCTTAATTCTTTGCCATATTCTGGAGCCGCTTCATTTCACCTGTCTGACCACCTGGGTCTCAGGTCAACCATGCACAAGCTAGGGGCAAGCCTCAGCACAGAGCTCCTAATGTGGCTCAAGACAGGCTGCTGGAGTTCAATAAATATTGATTGATGGTAATAGGGACAGTATCACTCTTCTTAGATATGTTGTCACTCTGCCTGCAGGAAAACACTGAGAGTCTGTGCTATTCAGGACAGTTTCCATGGCAGCAGAAATTAAAGGCCAGCAAACTTGAAGCTACACAAAAGTCGTGGGACAACATCATTCTGAATCTTGCATCATTCATGACTGTTTGTATTGTCTCAGCACAAAGAATAGATCAAGAATGTTCAATAAGTCTGCATTGTGAACAGTGAAACTGCAACAGCTATGTCATGTTTTTCATAGAACACACTATTTCCAAGCTAAGGTATAGATTTTTGGAGTGGGGATGAGTGAGGCATAATCCCGTCTCATGTTTTAGCTTCGGTCCACAGAGGGGAGAACTTTTTTGGACTTCTTGAGGCAATATTACAGAGAACATGTCTAGCTTTGCTCTTGATACACATATTTGCACCTCCTGAGGCCTCTAAGTGGCCAATTTTATTGAATAGATTTTGTTATAATTATTGAGCTGCATTGCCAGGGGGTGAGATACCATCCTCTCAAAGGCACCTGTAATGCTCAGTGTCTTCCCCAACATGTTCCTGGTTAAGAATCACTTACAGATTCCTAGAATCTATGGGCTCATGAAGAATGGCTCCCTGGAAAATATCACATAAGCTAGAGTGTAAAATGGACATGTTTCATGAACTAAACTCTCTCTGTTTGGTGTGTTAGTCTCACGAAACCTTGCTTGAAGACCCATCTATTATTTTGAATCAGAGTGGCTGCTTTATAACATATAGTGATATACCCAAAGTTTGTCTCATGTTATTCTCAATTGCTTTGGTCTCTAAAAGATACCTTGGAATCAGAACGGCCTCTACAAATTGGGAATAAAAGAACTAAAGCGATTCAGAAGCTTATGTCTTTGTTGGTTGGTTTGTTCTCCTGCTTTTTACTTAGTTTTTTAAAAAAGCAAAGCAAAACAAAACAAAGAAACCTAAGAATGGAAAGTAAGCATTCAGGCACAAAAATAGATAAGATTTCCGTTTTCAAGAAGGATGTTGATACCTTTGCTCCAACTTTTAAAATAAATCTCATAAAAGAAAGATTTATAATAATTAATTTTAATTTCAAACTATATTTAATAGATTTATACACATACATACACACTTATACACATGAATGCCTTTGATTCACAGAAAATATGACAAGTAAAAGTGTATGTAATACAGATGACAAAAGAGTGCACTTGTACCTTTATTAATTCTGAGTGAGGGGTCTTAGGTCCCTGAAAATAGGGAAGGCAGAATACATGCAGCAAATAATCTAAAAGGAAAAAGAAAACATCCACATGGATGTCCTAGGTAAGAACCTAAAATTCCAACCAATGCAAAGAGCAAAAGTATTTTTAATAAGGCACTGTGTTTAGTGTTCTGCTTTGCTATTTATATTTATTACCAGAACTCCTGAAATACAAACTGCTTAAGATTTCTAATGGCTAATTTTTCTCTTCTCACTTTGTGGGAATTAAGATTAAGTTGATATCTGGAATGCAAAGGAGACTATCAGCACAATCACCAGCCCTAACACATCTACCTACATCCCTCCCCCACACACATATGTGCAGTTATCAGAAGACTCAGAAACACTCCCCTGGGGGACCATGGGTCAGCAAGGGTTCCATCCATAGGATTGCTCATCTATAGGAAAAAATCACTGCTCTAGACAGTAGCTAGAGGCATACTATGTGGGCGTGAACAAGGAGAAAACCCTATTTTCTAGAGCTCAACTTCCATATAACAGATGGATATTGCTATAATCTGAATACATCCCCTGAAATTCATACGTTGATCCATAATCCAAAATGTGATAGTATTAAGAGCTGGGGCCTTTAGGAGATAATTAAGTCATGATGGTGGAGCCCTTATAAAGGAAATTAGTTACCTTATAAAAGAGATCGAAAGGAGAGCCCTAAAATTCCATTGGCCATTTCATCTATCTCTTTTGCCATTAGAAGAGGCAGATTTTTTTTTTTTTTGGCCCTTCCCCCTTCTATCATGTGAGGATGCTGCCTGGAGAAGATACCATCAATGGAAAAAGCCCTTACCAGACCACTAAACATTCTAGAGCCTTCATCTTGGACTTCTCAGCCTCCAGTACTATAGGAAATAAAGTTGTGCTCTTTACAAACAAAGAAGGCTGTGTTCTTTTTTTGTTAGAGTAGCACAAACAGACTGATACATGTTAAATTAAATATTGACCTCTTCAAATTGTACTCCTTTCAATTATCATATATCTCAAAGCATAACCGGAAAACAAGAGTAGGGAAAAAAGAAAATGAGCATTAACAAAATGTCTGCTACTTACCAGATACTATACTAGACATGTTCAGTATTATATCACACTTAATAACACAACTTCATCAGATTTCTCTTCTTATTCCCTCTTTGCAAATTAGGCAAAGTGAATTAAAGTAACTTACCTAAGATTTTAAAAAGTTATAAATGGAAATGTGGAGATTTGACCTTATTTATCTTTGTCTGTAGATGAAGCACACAACGCCAAAAAATAAAACCCAGCTAGCACTTATTGAGAGTGTACCATGTGCCAAGCCTATAATAAATAAATTGCATTTTATCCTTACAACAATGTGGTGAATGAGTATTAATACTTTCCACTTTATAGAAGAGAAAAATAAAGGGGAAAATAATAACCAACTGCACATAATTTAAATGGTTGTAGCCAAGATAGAAACTCATCTGTGTAATTCCAAACTCTAAGGGCTGACGGTAGCACTCCCCACTCTCCATACACACGATTTTTGTCTGGATACATTTACTGACACTGGGACTTGCTGGATGGTTAGCTTTAACTCCTTGGGGTCACAGACTAAATAGGACAAGCTCAGAAAATATAACATGTATTGACCTCAGAATTTCAGCATCATGATAGGGCATTAAAAAGCCTGTCTATTATAGGTTCTCAGGGACAACACTGTAGCTCAAAAAATTAGGGTCTATTGACATGTTGCAATGAAGGAGAGCACAGAAAATGAAACTTAGAATACCTCTCCCCAACAAAGAACTTTGTAAGTTTCTTATAAGAATAGGGGGAGGGGAAGGTGATGGAAGAGTGAGGGTTTAGATCATTATATTAAACAATATTTGGCTTAAAATAATGCGGATCTGTGTGTAAAGAGGTTAATTTCAGTCTTTGGCTGAAAGGCAGGTTCAAGATTATGGTTCTGTGGAAAACACAATGGTGAGATGAATATGAAAGGCTGTGTCCATAAATCACTTATCTGGAACTCTGCAAGACTGCCTCTATGCACCAGAGACTCATATCATTCAAGCAAAAGAGTAGGCTGGCCCATTCTTAGTGAAATGGCATCAAACAGCAAAGTTTCTTACAGTCTGTGGTTTTAAGATTTGCAGAACTAAGTCCTTTTCTTGATGAACAAATGAGGATTTTACTGATTTACAAGGTAGAGCATGCAACTTCTCAAACTTAGTTGAAACTGTATTTTTATCAAGACTTATACAAGCATACCTCTGAGATAATGTGAGTTCAGATACAGAAAACCGCAATAAAGCAAATATCCCAATAAAGCAAGTCACACAAAATTTTTGGTTTCCCAGTGCACATAGAAGTTGTATTTACATTATTCTGCAAACTGTTAAGTGTGTGGTAACTTATGTCTGAAAAAAGAATGTGTATACTTAAATTTAAAATACTTTATTTCTTAAAAAAAAAAAAAAGCTAACAATCGTCTGAGCTTTTGGTGAGTTGCAATCTTTTTGCTGGTGGAGGCCTTGCCTAGATGTTGACGGCTGGTGACTGATCAGGATGGGGGTTGCTGAAGACTGGATTGGCGTGGCAATATCTTACAATGACATAATGAAGTTTGTCAAATCAATTGACTGTTCCTTTCACAAGAGTTTTCTGTAGCATGCGATGCTGTTTGATAGCATTTTATTCATAGTAGAACTTTTTTCAAAAGTGAAGTCAATCCTCAAAACCTGCCACTGCCTTATCAACTATGATGATGTAATATTCTAAATTTTTTGTTGCCTTTTCAACAAAGTTCAGTGTCTTCACCAGGAGTAGGTTCCATCTCAAGAAACCACATGGCTAGCCAGTTATCCCAGCACCATTTATTGAAGAGGGAGTCCTTTTCCCATTGCTTGTTTTTTTCAGCTTTATCCAAGATCAGTTGGTCATAAGGGTATGGCCTTATTTCTAGGTTCTCTTTTCTGTTCCATTGGTCTATGTGTGTGTTTTTCTACGGATACCTTGATATTTCTGCTACTGTAGCCCTGTAGAATAGTTTGATGTTAGGTAACATGATGCCTCCAGCTTTGTTCTTTTTGCTTGGGATTGTCTTGGGTATTCAGGCTCTTTTTGGTTTCCATATGGATTTAAAAATAGTTTTCTACTCAGTTGAAGAATGTTATTGGTAGTTTGATAAACTGCTTTGCGCAATATGCCCATTTTAATGATATTGATTCTTCCTATTCACGTGCATGGAATGCTATTCAATTTGTTTGTGTCATCTCTGATTTGAGCAGTGTTTTGTCATTCTCCTTGTAGAGATCTTTTACCTCTCTGGTTAGTCGGATTCCTAGGTATTTTATTCTTTTTGTGGCAATTGTGAATGGGATTGCATTCCTGATTTGACTCTCAGCTTGGTTGATGTTTGTGTATAGGGATGCTAATGATTTTTGCATGTTGATTTTGTATCCTGATACTTTGCTAAAGTTGTTTATCAACTGAAGGAGCTTTTGGGTGGAGATGATGGTGTTTTCTAGATATAGAATCATGTTGCCTCCATACAGGGATATTTTACTTCCTCTCTCCCTGTTTGGATGCTCTCTCTTTCTCTTGCCTGATTGCTTCCAGAAGATTTTCAATAGACTGTTTAGATCTATCAGATAAATCACTCATCTGTGGCAGGTATACCCTTACAAAATATATTTCTTAAATAATAACTCTTGAAAGTCAAAACTACTCCTTGATCCATGTACTGCAGAATGGATGTTGTGTTACCAGACATGGACACAACGTTAATCTCTCTGTACATCTTTACCAGAGCTCTTGGGTGACTGTGTACACTGTCAGTTAGTAGTAATATTTTGAAGAGAAGTAGTTCTCAATAGTGGGCTTAAAACGTTCAGGAAATCACTCTTGAAGCTGTTATCCAGGCTTTGTTGTTCCGTTTATACAGTACAGGTGGAGTAGAGTTAGCATAATTTTAAGAGTTCTAGGATTTTTAGAATGGTAAATGAGCACTGGCTTCAACATCAACTCACCAGCTGCATTAGCTCCTAACAAGAAAGTCAGGTGTGCTTTGATGTTTTGAACCCAGGCATTAACTTCTCCCCTTTAGTTAGAGAGTCCTAGAATGTCTAGATGGCATCTTCTTCCAAAATAAGGTTATTTCATCTACATTGATAATCTATTGCTTAGTGTAGTCACTTTTGTCAATTATCTTAGCTAGATCTTCTGGATAACTTGTTGCAGCTTCTGTATCAGCACTTGCATCCTCACCTTACACGTTTATGTTATGGAGATAAATTCTTTCCTTAATCATTATGAATCAATTTCTGTTAGCTTCAAAATTTTTTCCTGCAGCTTCCTCACCTCTCTCAGACTTCAGAGAATTGAAGAGAGTTAGGGTCTTGCTCTCAATTGGGCTTTGGCTTAAGGGAATGTTATGGCTGGGTGATCTTCTATCCAGACCACTCAAACTGTCTCCTTAGCAGCAATAAGGCTGTTTTGCATTCTCGTCATTTGTGTGTTCACTGGAGTAGCACTTTTAATTTCCTTCAAGAACTTTCCCTTTGCATTCATAGCCTGGCTAACTAGTTGGCACAAGAGGCCAAACTTTGGCCTATCACAACTTTAAATATCTCTTTCTCACTAAGGTTCATCATTTCTAGTTTTGGGTGTAAAGTGAGATAAATAACTCTTCCATTTACTTGAACATTTAGAGGCCATTGTAGGGTTATTATGTGGCTTTATCTTAATATTGCTGTGTCTCAGGGGATAGGGAGGCCTGAGGTGAGGGAGAGAGATGGGGAAACAAACTGGTCAGTGGAGCAGTCAGAATAAACACATCATTTATTGATTAAGTTCACTTTCCTACATGGTATCAAGAGACCATGGTAATGTTAGATTCAGGTTAGAGGAGGAGGCAAAAAGTATTTTATAAACTGTAAAAGTTCCTCCAAATTCAAGAGCAGTGTGGCAGGGTAAATGATAGGAGTCTAGTAACATTTGGGAGGGAAAAGTCTTTGCTCGATAATGGTAAGTAGTGAGGATTTGTGTCTTATATTATCTTTCAACTGCACAAGGATTTATAAAGAAGGAGGTTGGAAAAATATAGCCAAAGGGTTTGACTCTGTTTAAGAGAATAAAATGTTAAGCTATGAAATTTAACAATTGGAGAAGTTTATAGAATTTACCATTTTCCAAGTTATAAATGGAAACTAAGAGTTAGGTCCTGGATGTAGCAGAAACGACTAGATGTCCCTTTAAACCTGCTCTCTGCTCACCCTTTCTCTCCTAGAATAGAACCCCCAATTTTAGATGGGCACACGGCTGTGTAAATAAATGCATAACCATGAATCTAGATGTGTGCCTGTTGCTAATTTATAATTCATGGGATGCAAGCAGAAGTAGAATGTATTACTTCTGGGAAATGCCTTTAATTGCCCTTTTTCAACTGTTCTTCCCTTTACCTATGATGGCTGGAACTGGGATAACATCCTGAGTCATGCAATGGAAGCCAAGTGCTGTAGAAAGCAAAGTAGCAGCCTAGAAGGAATTTGGGTCCCTGATGATTTTGTGAAGCTGTGATTTTTTCCACCAAACCTGAACTTCCAACCTCCCATCATCTTTTTCATAAGAGAGAAATAAACATCTTATTTAATTCACTATCACTTTTGGCTTTTGTCACTCAGAGCTATGCACACTCCTAATTGACATATTGGTCCTCTGGATTAATATCCCTAGGATTGGACATTGTCTTTGCTATATTGTACCTTCCATTAAAGGGAAGTGTAATGTCACAAAACTAGCATCAGGTATAAATATAAGTTGAGATTAAAACCAACAAATAATATTTTTGGACAAAAACATGACATTATATTTGAAACACATGAAGACCGAATGAAATTATCTTAAGGCTAATTTTCAAAAACTGGAGGCAATGAAGTATAGTGGTTAAGAATACAGATACTGGAAACAGCCTGGATTCAGATTCTTTCTTTGCCAGTTACTGTGTAAATTTAGCCACATTACTTCACTTCTTTGCCTCAATTTTGACAACTGTAAAATGAGAATAGTCACAGACCTATTTTCTAGGGTTGTTGTGAGAAGCAAACTGATTATAGAACTATAACTCATATATAGTTTTTTATATATATATATAATATTCTATTATATATAGTTATATGTATAAAATACTCATATATAATTATATATATAAAAACAAGTAATTGAACTCTATTATATATATAGTTACATATATGAAATGCTTAGAGCAATGCTTGACACATAATAATCGCTACTAACCAATTTAACAAATAATCTAATAAAAATATCTCAATTCCACATATAGCTAGATTTAGGGTTAAACAGTAGAATTCACTCTTTGATTAGAAGAATAAAGTTAATAGGAGATGACTCTTGATATGCTCCATACAGTATAGGGAAGAGAATTTATCACCCATGAACTATCATTCCCCTGGACCACTCCAAATGTATAGGTAAAACTGATATAATTTAACTTTAGGATTTGTAAATGTCACTACAACTGTCAGTGTAACAGAACACTCTGTAATACACTCTATAATACACTTAAAGAAATAACCTTAAGTATCTTTTTTCCTTAAACTGGTAGCTTCCCAATGCTGACTGCTCTGACTAAATAGGAACAACCCTTAAAAGTTATATGATATAATTTTCCTATTAATTTTATTGATATATAACTGGGTCATAAAATAACACTACAAGTAATTGAATAAATTTTTTAAAAAGACCTCCATATGTTTTTTTTTTTTTCATTTGCAGCCAGAGGAAAAAAACTTGTAATTTTCTATGGAACTTTCCAGAAAATTTTACAGATATGGACCATTTTTAACAGATCTTTTAACCTATACGTTTTTTAACAAGCCAAACAGGAACAGGAGAACATCGTTTCAGTGAAACAAACAGATTGAAACATTGTGAATGTCAGAACCACAGTCAGGAATGCTCCTTT
This sequence comes from Theropithecus gelada, assembly GCF_003255815.1. Lineage (NCBI taxonomy): Eukaryota > Metazoa > Chordata > Mammalia > Primates > Cercopithecidae > Theropithecus > Theropithecus gelada. Next base: position 11,373,659 of record NC_037686.1, on the reverse strand, counting down.
TTTCTCATCTTCCCTTATTGTAAGGTTTTATTGTTTTCTTGAAATGTTATCTCGGTATTCAAACGACTTCTCTCTACACTGAGTGAAAATGTGCTGGCCGATTCACATCTTTGTCACCACTCGGTATACTCGAGATAAATGTATAAATAGGAAGCTTGAAAGGTCTAGCTGGGAAAATACAAAGGCTCAAGGAGGAGTCGTGCAGGATGAGCATCTGGTCTTTCTTCTTCTCGTAGAACTGCAGTTTATAAACTTCCTCTCTCTATGAGGCTTTTGCACCATACTGGGAAACTTCCAAATATAACTCCATTACAGAGCAATCTGAAGAAGCTAAAAAACAACCATGCTGATCCACAGTATAAAATAGATGACGTTCAATATTTGTCAAAACATTTCACCTTTGCAGCTACTAAACCGGTAATGACAAGGACTAAGATCGGGTTGACAACAAGCACACAATTATATTTACTGGAGAAAGTTCAAGGGAAGTTTGAAATACATCTGTAAGAGAAGAATACATAATTGAAAAAATAGTGCCTTTTGGATGTTTAAAATATACTAAAATAATTTCCCACCATTAAGTGCCTTAGGTATTCTAAAGTGTGGGGTTTTTGTTTTTCTTTAGTCCACTGATTTTGACAGTGAACATTTATTAAGTTCCTCTTATATTTGAAACCTTACTGGACATCTTTTATTTTATTGTTCACAAACACATTGTACTAAATGTTGTCTATTCCAAAACCTACAAATTCAGGCTTGTGGAAGCTGAATGAGCATGATATCTCTTGGTCATGGCTGGGAAACCAATTGGAATGATTTAATATTCTGCTGCTCAAGCTTCATAACGACTATGGAGGTGATTAACTGAAGAAGTTATTTGAAATAACTTCAAATAACATCAACATAGGGTACTAGATTAGAAGAATGACAAGGGTGTATCTGAAAACATTTTCTTGCCTATGTGTCCTGGATTATTATTGGGTGCAATTTTATTTTGAAATTATCTTTCCATCTGTTCTAGCCTGAGTTCTGCTTAAACTGCTCTGTTAACTAAAGAATCTCAGAAATCTCACAAACTCCATGGGAAGGCTGAAGAAACATGTTTCAAAGTGGACAAAACACAGTGGAACCCAAGGAACTAAAACTTCAGTTGAAATCATGCCATTAGGTGAGTCTGGAGAAAACACCACTGCCTTGGGCTCCGAAACCACCCACTAGCAACACTGGATGCCACCACTGCTGCAGGCCAATCTCCAGTTTGTGTATGAGACACTGGGTTGCACCACCAGCAACACCTCCATGGAGTTCCTGTGCCACTGTCATCAACAATGCTATTGTGACCTGTGATTGTATGTTGCTGCTAGCACTTCTGCCTACAGACACAGATGCTACTGCCACCACTGCAGACAGAATTCTGAACTGTTCTTTCTTCCTTTCACTACTTCTTCTAGACAGCAAGATTATATGGGCAGCATGTGATCAATTTCAGTTAAGAACCCAAGTGCTACCTAAGAAGAAATTTGGAGAGGAAAAATCTACCCCCTCTTCATTTCCCCACCTAGCTTGGTACTTTCATACATGAGAATTATATTCGAAAGTTGCCTAAACAACCAAAGGCAAATATTGGTCCTAATCCACTTATATGACTGCCCAAATGCACAGCCATCCTTTTCCCCAACTTCTATTCTTTTATTTTAAAAATACTTTGTCCTAATGTAACATAAAAAGGGCTATGCGATGGAAAACTCCTCTACTTTCACTTCAAGGGGAAACAAATTAAATTCTTGTCAGTTACTCCACTCAACTCTAACATCTACAACTGATGCTCTGCTGTTACCCACTCTTCCCCTAGGAAAAATACTGTACCATCATGTACATATTCCATAATCAATAAATTAAATCACAAACTTCTCTCTCACCAACACCTTCCTTACAAAATAATGAAGAATGAGAAGATGAAAACATTTTAAAGAGCAGTTAAAATGTATGCAAATATATTCATTATGAAAAGTAATATATGGAAATGCTAGAGTCCATAGTTTTGCAACTGGTCATGAGAACACAGCTAGAAGTCTCCCTCCTCCACGTTACCTTGTTTTTCAAAGTCTCCCATTATTATCGTGTGGGAGTCTAAGTCTCTTTGTAAGTCTCTAAGGACTTGCTTTATGAATCTGGGTGCTCCTATATTGGGTAAAAACACGAAATAATATTTTGATGAATTTCTAGGTACTGAATGTGATCTGCCCTGAAAGTGAGAAACTCTTAGGGGCTACAGTCTGAGATAGCCCCTGCACATGTATAGGTTTTCTTCCAGAAACCCCAACAGGCTCTTAAAGTGAAGATTTGAGAAAGATCCCAGTATGGCTCTGGCAGGGGGACAGAAAGAGTCATCATTGGGAAATACACTCAGAATTCTCCATAGCGAAAGCCCAGTACCCAGGTAAAAAGACTTCACTAGTGACTTGTTCCCCCAGGGAAGGGGATTTTTCCCACTCCACCCTCTTCTAGACTTCTTGTCTCATCTAAAACAAGAAGAAACTAAAAAGCACTTGTGAAGGTCACAGGCCAGGGATAGAGGCCACTAATAGACTGAGATTTAATCACAGCATCACAGAACACTTCACCTCCCCAACAACTTACCACCAACCACACTACGAGACTCCAGTATAATAGTAGATTACAGCTGAAGGAGCTGAAAGATGCAGACTCTCCCTGATCAGGAGTACTTAAAGAAGATAAGCCCAGGTAAGAGGAAAAGAAGGGCACTAAGGAATTTAAAGCCTCCGACACGTGCAACCACAGCAAACATTAAACACAACACAACTCCCAGTCATATTAGCATACATCCTCACACCAAAGGCATATTCTTCTCAGTTCCTATTACCTAATACTTCATACGCAGCTTTCAACATCAACAAAATTACAGGACGTACTAAAAGGCAAGAAAAAGCACAGTCTAAAGAAACAACATGAGCATCAGGGTGATGACTGAAATCAGTGACTGAGGCATACACCAGATCATCGAGGTTTATGAAGCCAGCTTTAGGCCACATCCAGGAAAAACAAGAGCCACAGGCACAGCTGTGGTTGTTTTTGGAGATGTTTCTAGGAGGCTTCGTATTTACACATTTCCTTAGAAGTAGAGAAAGGCCTGCAGGAACAGAGGCAGTTAGGTGGTAAGGCAAATAGTTATATTCCTGTGAGACTTCTGTTAGTGCCCAGTAAATCTACGTTTTACATAAGATAAGGTGTCTGAAGAGAAAAAAAAGAAAAAATGAAGAGTCTATGCAGACCTTTCTGGAGAGGTGGAGGAATGAGTCTTGACTTTGTTCTGCACCTGGAAATACAAGCTTGTACTGGACATTTTCAGTGTGGAATTGAACAGACTTTAGTTTTAAGAGCTAGACTTAGATCGTGTACCTAAAATTGCAACTAGCATGTCTTTTTTTGTGGGAGGCCAGCAAATAATTTACTTATGATTGATCTGTGAGACAGTCATTCCCAGATGTTTGATGCCTTTCACCTTTCCAAGGGGTTCCGGCTGATGCATAATGCTAGCAACAGCTATTCATTTGGAAGAGGATGTTGCAATGACTCAATCTCTGCACTTAAGCTTCCCTTTTATAGAAGAAGTTTGCAGGTCCTGAGATTTTGTTTTCCTTTTAAGAGCCAGACACAGATATGACCCAGATGTCAAAATTATTGGACAGAAAATTTACAAGAACAATCATTAATATGTTATGGGCTCTAGTGGAAAAAGTACACTACATGTAAGAACAGAAGGGTAATGTGGTCTGAGAGATGGAATCTGTAAGAGAGAATAAAAAGAAAATGCTAAAAATCGAGAACATTACAACCTAAATGAAGCAAGTCTTTGATGGAGCATCAGTAGACTGGATATGACAGAGTAAAGCATAATGAGTTTGAAGACAGATCAATAAAAATTTCCCAAGCATAAATGCACAAAGAAAAAATAATGGAAAAATAACACAGATCAAAATATTCAAGAACCATGGGACAATTTCAGTAGTTATGATATACCTGTAAGAGGAATACCAGAAAGAGAAGAAAGTGGCAATGCAACAGAAAATAAAAAGTATTTGGAGTAATAACAACCAATAACTTTCCAAAATTAATTAAAGACAACAAACCACATATCCAGTAAGCTCCAAGGAGGCCAAGCTGGCATAAATAACAAAAAATTTACAACTACAGAAGCCATATTTACTACAGAAAACCAAAGGCAAAGAGGAAACCTTGAAAAAAGGCAGAGAGAAAATAAAAACACTTCACCTATAAAGAGACAAGGGTAAGAATTATGTAGACTTCTCATCATGCATTAAGAAAGCAATAAGAGTATAGAATGAAGCATTTAGTATCAAAGGAATAAAATGGCAACCTAGAATTCCATGTCCAGTGAAATCAATATGCCAATTATTTTCAAGTTTGTCTATAAATTTAACACAACCCCAAACAAAATCCAGCAACCATCTTTGTACATCAACAAATTATTTCTAAATTTAACATGGAAAGACAAAAGACATAGAATAGCTATGAAAATGCTGGAAAAAAAAAAACAAATTTGTTGGTCACATACTACCTGATTTCAAGACTTAATATAAAGCTACAATAATCAAACCAGTGTGGCTTTAGTTAAAGAATAAACAGGAGCAAAAGAGAGACCCCAGAAATAGACCCATACAAATACAGCCAGTCAATTGACCTTTGACAAAACAGCAAAGGCATTCAATGGACAAAGTATTTTGTTATAGCAAGTGATGCTAAACATTTGGGACATCCATGTGCAAAAAATTAATCTAGACAGAGATCTTACAAAAATTAACTCACGACAAATGACAAAATTTCTAGAGATAAACTAAGGTTTTCAGGTGCTCAGAGGTAGAGTCAGAGGGTTATGTGCATAATGCATAGTGGCTTTTGTACAAATGTATGAAACAATGTAAGTGAAGAGTTGAGGGAAAGGGTGCTAAGTAGTTTTGGAATTGAGCCAAGTTTGTAAGACTATAGTCAAAAGAAAATGAATACAAACATTGTTCCCTAGCCAATACAATGTTTCCAAGGAAATATGAACTAACAATTCTGATACAACTTTACATGTATAATGGAATTGAATAATTAGGTAAATGGATGGCAGATGGTTGGAGCCCGATTTCTTACTGTTTTAATAGGAATGTAGAGATAAACAAGGGGAAGAGGTTAGAATATAGGCTAGAGTGATTTGTGCCATAATATAGATTAGTTGGAGACATTAGCATGAACTCAGGTCAGCTTAATATAGATATACAGATGGTTATATATGGAAATATTTATATATATTTCCATATACACAGGTTGGTATAAACACATATTTCCTCGCTTTGTCTGTCAAGGGGTCCTAGAAGCAATGACAACCCAGTAACAATGAGCACATCGAATGCCCAGATCTTGGTTTCCAATTCTCCAGTTAAAAGAACCAAGGCTTCTTGGAGGAACAGGGCAGGAAATATACAAGATAAACCTGGAATATCTTGTAGTGTCAAAAATGTAAGAAAATGTTCTAAAAAACTTACAATGATGAGGGTATATCAAAGAAGCACAGGAATCAACTGAAAGACCTCCCAATGGCCAAAGCTGGAAAAATTTCAGCAACAAAATAAAGTAGTATTGGATTATGACCCAATGTATAACATAAATATTCGTGAGTCCATATTGATATAAATAAATGGTTGAATAAAAAATGGAGGGAAAGAAACAAATCTTCAATGTAAAATAATTAGAAATAATTAGATACTTTTCCCTCAAGCACAACTCCCTACTCATTAAATGGGGGCTGCACATAGTGGTTTCCTTTCAAAGAACATAAAATGGAAAGGGGAAAAAAGAGTAAAGAAGTAACTTTAGAGTTCAAAAACGTGACAAACATTACCTTAGTGATAAAGCTTAATGCCAATGGTAGTAAGTCACGTTGATGGTATGTACAGTTGATATAATGCGATGAAAATAATGCTTTACCTCTGTGGTCTTCACCTATAAACCAATGACTCTAATACAATGATAAGAAAAGCATTAGATGAAGTCCAAGTTAAAAACACTTTAAAATTATCTGACCAGTATGTCTCAAAACTCTCAAGCTCATCAAAAACAAGGCAAGTCTTAGAAACTGTCATATTCGATAAAAAGCCTAACTAAAATAAAAATGACTATATAACAATTAAATATAATGTGGTATCCTGGATGAGACCCTGGAAAAGAGAAAGACCATTGCACAAAAATTAAGGAAATCTGCATAAAGTTTGGACTTTAATAATAATGTGTTAATACTGGTTCATTGTTTTTATTAAATACTGTTGTAGTACCATACTAGTGTAAGATTTTAATAAACAGATGTGGGATATATGAGAATTCTGTGTATTATCTTGCAATTTTTCTCTAAATCTAAAAATGTTCTAAAGTAGACCTTCGTATTTGGAATAGCTAATATGTTTTCAGCAATCTCCCTGCTTGTCTAGGGAGTTAAATACTGAAAGCAATAAAGTAGAACTAATCCATAATAGCAAGTATGGAAACAATAAATAATGAGGAAGAAAACAGCCAGGAGCAGGAACAGAGATTGGATTGAGGTCAGGAGATGAATTGGAAGCACTCAGAGAATGCAGTGAAAGAACAGTGTGATTTAAATTAATCTAGCTTTCATATTGCCACAAAATATATAAATATACGGAAAGAAATACCTCAAACATGAGAGGACCAAAATGATGTTCTAAAATTGCCATAAACTTTTAAGAGTAGATCCTAGATTACCTGTGTTTAATTTACCCTCTGTTTTAATCATGCTTCTACACAATTTACAAAAATGCCAAATTGCCTGGCATTCTGACAGATCTGGGGTTCCATCCTAAATTTACTATTTATTAGTTGTATTACTGTGAAAATTATTTAATGGCAAAGTCTCAGTTTCTTAATCTGTATCTGAATATAACTTCCTCTTTAAAGAATTATTAAGTGAATTAAGAAAAGTGCACGACATGTAAGTACTGTGAAATATCAAACCTTTTGCTTCATATTTATGTAACTTAGATAGATAAATTCAAAGTAACTTCTTATATATCCCAGAAACAAGCATGAGGCTTATCCAAAGGAAACAGGAGCCAAACTGAAAGAGCTCCCAATGGCCAAAGAGACAACAATTTGAGGAACAAAGCTTTTTAAAATGCATATTGGATCTTAACTCAAATTATAATAATAAATGACAGAATAAATAAATGGGAAAGACAATGTTCCTTATAGAAGAATTTCAAATGAAATTGTGTAGATGCAACCCCTTCAAGAGGTGGAGTTTAACTGCCTTCTCCTTAAATGTAGATCAGACTTAGTGACTCACTTCTGAAGCATAAAGTATGAAAAGAGCAAATGAATTTGCTTCACAGTGGAGAAACCTGACAGACACCACCTTAACTAAGTGACTGAATTAAACATCTGTGATGTCATGTAGATATCATGGAGACCCTGATATGATGAGGTGAGAGCCGCTTCGTCTTTGTGTTGTCTCATGTAGAAACTTTTAAGTCCCATCTATCATGACATCTCATCAGCCAAAACCAAACTGAGGGATGTCCTACAGAATATCTGACCAGTAATCTTCAAAACCATCCATGTCTTGAAAAAGAATGAGATTGAAAACCTGTCACAGATTAAAATAAACTAAGGAGACTTGAAAACTAAGAGCAATATGATATTCTGAATTAGATTCTGAAACAAACAAACCAGAAGGACATTAGTGGAAGACCTGGTAAAATACAAATAAAGTCTGCAGTTTAGTTAAGGTTAGTGTACCAATGTTAGTATCTTAGTTTCAACAAATGTACCGTGGATATGTCAGACTCCATTATTAAGTAATAAGGTCTTCAGTTAGGGGTAGCTAGATGAAAGGAGTGTGGAAACTCGACTTTTATCTTTGCAAATTTTCTGTAAATCTGAAATTATTCTAAAATAAATTTATTTTAAAAAATAAAAGCCAAATTCCAGTGAGATAAAAGACTAAAAACATAAGAAACATTAAAATTAAAGAATAAAATGTATGAGATGAAACATTAAGAATATAAAAGTGGAGAAATGTAGGAAGTACTAGGAATTAAGAAATAAAAATATGTATGTCTGTGTATATATATAGTGTATCTATATTTATACACACATATAAATAAGAAAAGTTTAGGAAAACTTTTAAATAATTATTTTATGTCAAAATACGAAAGAATTGAGTGAATAAAAGAAGTTAAAGAACCATGCAAAAGTAGAACCCATCAAATAGATGCTAATATTATTTGAATGACAACTTCAGAAACTGTCCATGGTTTTTAATACCCCAAGATATAGCTACACACAGATCATTAATGCCATTACATGTTAAGTCTTTTTTTAATTAGAAATTATGAAAAAGATCAGTCTTCTGGTTTAAAATGGAGTGGTACTAGTTGGCTTTTAATGTTCTTAATTCTCATCCTAAAGATGGAAAATTAAATAAGGTAAACTGGAACGAAGAATCAACATTTTGACCCAAAAAAAGGCAGTGATTTCCTATACAGCAAATGCAACATTTAAAACTTCTCACTTTGGGCTATTCATGTTGTTAGGCTGAGAGAGACAGCTCATTAAATAGGTCTTTAATCCATCCCCACTATCTGTCCTTAGATCATCAAAAAGGAAATGCTAGTCCTGCTCTTCAAACTGACTCTTTTCTATGCCATCCTGCTTCCTCTCATTCATCCTTCCAGCGATGAGAGCTTCCAAAAGCAATTGTATGGTATTAGAATTGACAGTGATGACTTAGGAGGAGATGCTGGTAGAGGAAGTAGTAGAGGAAGTGGCTGTGGTAGTAACACACTGAGCGATAACCCCTTCAAGGAAAGCATCCTCAGATGACGTAGTGAGAGGAAAAGACTATAAGAACTCTGGTAGCAATATATTCTGGAATCGTTCATTTCTTTTCATGTTTTTATTTGTTTAAAATTTCCAGAAGAGATGAGGTAGAAGTAGGAGAGAATTCCACAGATCTGGATGATCTTGAATCTTCTGGAAGACTCTAGAAGCTGCAAATATCAACTTCTGGTTCAACTCTCAATATAGAAAAAAATAACAGATCAGAAACCAATTGAATAGGAAATAGGCCTCAGGCAATTCATATACCTTATCTGTTTGAAAACACATGACAATGAGTAAACAGAAAAAATAGATAAAATCTATTCAAAATTTTTATTTTTATTTTCAAATACAAAAGAAATAAGCACATGGCCAGGAAAGATGGCTCACACCTGTAATCCCAGCACTTTGGGATACAGAAGAGAGAGGATCACTTGAGGCCAGGAGTTCAAGACCAACCTGGGCAACATAGCAAGACGTTGTTTGTACAAGAGGTTAAAAAAGAAAATAGCATTATTTGAGGCCCTCAATAAGGAGTACACTTCTGAGGTTGATCTCCCATTTTCAAAACATGAAATTCTTAGAAAATGTGTACCTTAAAACTTAAAAACGTAAAAAGTAAAAGATTAATTATGGGAAAAGCAGAATGAGATTAAAAATCCAAAAGGGTATAGTGGACATGGGCTATTTTGCTTGTTCAGTCTCACTTTCCTTTTTTTCTGATAATAAAAGCTTTCCTGTAATCTTGAAATACTTTCCTTCCTCATAGTGGGACTGTCAATAACATGCTGACGTCCTTGCCTTGTGAACACAGGCTGGATCATTTGAGTATCTCTATACCTGGAGACACAATGAAAGGCTCAGGGATGGCCAATCCACCATTGCAAAAGTCCTTTTTCAGGCATGGTAGAGTCTTGAAGAGAAGGAGTTTCTTGCCATCTAACATGGGATGCCAGGAACTATGTGAGCCAGGCAGTGCTTATGCACTCACAACTTATCTCATAATCACAATGACACCTCTAAGATGTGGGCCACATAAGCTCCAGTTCACAGAGAAGAACATGAGGACTCAGATCAATTAACAGCCTCTTCAAGCTCAATCCAAAATTAAGCAGAACCTTAGGAACTTTCAAAGCGTATCATTAGCTTTTGATTATTAAGAAAATGACATGAGTCTTCATTTTCACTCCTTGCCCACTGCTCAACTTTTAAAGAGCTTATGCTTTATGACACCTAAACACAGAAAAATAATAAAGGTTCAATGATTTCCCAGTCAATTTTGCTTAAATTTGCCTTACTATGCCTTGAAAAAACGAATGAGAATGAAATAATCCCCTATTATCACATATAATTTTGGATAAGCTCAAGTTTGTGTATTCCTTAGATTTAAATAGTGCCTCTGTGTCAACCACATTGTCTCACACTTTCTGAAGGAAAGCAGATGTCTTCATTTCAAGCCTGTCAGAGATTGTAGCTTGCACAGTGCTGTTACTACTGCCATGGACTCTGTTGCAGCACGACAGGATACAGCAGTTACCTAGGCAGCATTGCTCTTGGTTGAGAACATCAGCATTGTAAAATCCCTCCACTGCTTTTGCCTTGATGTACTCTGCCAACTTATTCTGTTTTCACTCTTTGTGCTGGGATGATCTGGGAAAATATGGCCTTTGACCACAACCTGTGTAGCCCATGTCATTGTTATGTCAGTCCCTAGAGAAGCTGCGAATGTAGATTCTTTCCCCAGGCCAACGATAATATCCATGAAAACAAAGCTGTCTCCAGAAGCCCACCTGGTATTAAAATGTACGTGACAGACTCTTACTGCTTCGCCACCTGTCAATGAATGATTTGGCGGTGGATTTTCTCCAATGTTATAATTTAATATTCCCACCCACAACACCAAGGGTAAAGCAAAACAGATCTGTATTGAGCTAATGTGTGCCCCAAATATTCATTAAATGAGCTATTGTATTTAATCTGGTCAGATATCCCATAAATTTCTTTTTTTTTTTTTTTCCAAATGAAAACCTAGATTCTGAGAGGTTAATAAATTGACCAAGGTTACAGATTAGTAAGGAACAGAACTGAGCATCAAATCAAAGCCGGGCAATTCTCTCTATGGACCTACAACTACCTCTTATAGATATGTGATGTACATCCTAATGCATTTCAAAGGTACAAAACATGTTTTAAAATATGCAGGCTCTGTATGGCTTCCAGAATTTGTGAGCTCTCAAAGCATATTCATTCTTAGAGTGCATCTATTTCACTTCTAATTCCATGCAATCAAAGCTTCTACAATGGTTTAACTGGTGAATGTCCAAGTTTGAATACTCCTGGGGGTGCAATAAGAAACACAGTATGTTATAAAACAGCCCATTCGATGTTTGAAAATCCCTTCATGTAAAAAAGTTTGTACTTACATTAAGCAAAAATGTTCCTTCTTTGATATCTATCTTTTCTACTTTCACAACACAGTGAATAAAGTTAGTACTTAGTTCACATAACACTCTTTTTTAAAATGGCAAAGCAGCTATATATAAAATACTTCTCCCAAAGCTGCCTTTGACTGGAATTGGAGCTGCATCATTGTTTTATTTTATTGATTTCATTTTAGATTTATTTTACCTTATTTATATTATTTTAGGGAGCACATGTGTAGGTTTATTACACTGATATACTGTATAGTGGGCTTCTAATGTTCCCCTCATCCAAATAGTGACTATTGTACCCAATAGGTAATCTTTCTACACTCACCCTCTTCCCAACATCTCCCTTTGGAGGCTCCAGTATCTATTATTTCCATTAAAGCTGCGCCTTTCCATTGTTTCTCCATAACCTGGTTTCTAGTCACATTCCTCTTGCATCCATAATGGAGCACAATATGCCACTGTGGACAGACTAATATAATCAGGCAGCGGGGCAGGGAAGAGGGGGATTTCCCACCAATGGTTCTATATTTCTTTCTATACGGGCTAAAATTAAATTTGTTATTTTTCTGCATGTCAATCATGCTACATTGTTGATACCTAATGAGTCTGTACACGATTAAAACCCCCAATTTTATATAAATAGCTAAAAAATCAGAGTACTGCATGACAGTTAATATTTATACTAAGACCTAATAGTTAACAATTATTCTGTTTAGATTATATATTGTCAGTTTCAGAGCTAACTGAGCATTTTTTAAAGGTTATGGTTTTTTGAAATCATAACCCTTAAAAATAATTAAGAGGCATATTTTAATGAGTCTACAATTTCTCAGGCATTGCAAGTCTTATCTAATGAATGTCCATAACAACTCTGTGAATTAGATATTATTCTCTTTTTATGGATAAGGAAAGCTAGAGTTGGTCAGATTAAGGGACCTAAAGTTACAATGCAACTACATGTTGCAATGAGATTTACACCTAAATGTGTCTGGTTCCAAAATCTTAGTTCTTTGCAATATTGTACAGTCCTATGGCTTTTTGTCACTCGACAAATCTGACATATTTGGCTGCTTTAACTTTACTCATTCGTGATAAAAATGTCAAACAGCAAGATGAGAATAAAAGGCAAGTAAAGATCCCCTCCAAGGGTGAAAAAATAGAGAAATCAAAACATTTTAGGATGGAGAATTGAATCAGCTATGGATCCACTGAAAACCATTATTATTTCATTTGGTTCTAGCTATCATGCTGGTAAGAATATAACAATGGTCTTCACCAAATGCCTTACTGAAATTTTGATTCACTCTGTACTTACACTTTAGGTTTATAAAACTATTAATCCTATCAAAAAAATAAATCAGACCATGTCAGCATAGTCTGATTTAATAAATTAATGTTGTATTTCAATGATTATCATTTCTATTTTTAAATATTTGGAAACATATTTAATAACCTGCTATAAAATTTTATCAGATTCGATATTAAAGTCACTGATTTATATTTCCAAAATTCAGTGTCTTCCTTCTTTCTTCCTCCCTCCCTTTTCTCTTTTCTTCCGTTCTTCCAAACTTCCTTCCTTCTTTCCTTCTGTCTGTACATAAAAGGGACACGAAATGCTGACTGTCTGCTAGGCAATATGTTCAGTGCTGAGAAAACATACACAAAAACAAACCAGAGATTTACAGATTAGTGCAAAATGGACATGTAAACGAGTTTAAGTATAGAAATTCATACACTGTAATAACAACATGTATAAAGTGTTATGGGAAGGTAAGAGGAGAAATGCATAATCTGGTAAAGGGGTCTTGAAGTTTACATTTGAACAAAGTCTGAAAATGAGAAGATTCTCCCCCGGTGGATGTACCAGGGAAGGACTACTTAGAACAACAACACAAGCGAAATAACAGAAGCAAAATTAGTGAGCCATCAGCCAAAGATGAGACTTTGTGGGATCCTGTAATCCATGTTAAATATCTGGAAACCATGAAAGGTTTTAATGAGGCCGGGCGCGGTGGCTCACGCCTGTAATCCCAGCACTTTGGGAGGCCGAGGTGGGCGGATCACAAGGTCAGGAGATCGAGACCATGGTGAAACCCCGTCTCTACTAAAAATACAAAAAATGAGCCGGGCGCAGTGGCGGGCGCCTGTAGTTCCAGCTACTCGGGAGGCTGAGGCAGGAGAATGGCGTGAACCCAGGAGGCGGAGCTTGCAGTGAGCCAGGATCGCGCCACTGCACTCCAGCTTGGGCGACAGAGCGAGACTCCGTCTCAAAAAAAAAAAAAAAAAAAAAAAAAAAAAAAGGTTTTAATGAGATCACATTTGTCTTCTAGAAAGATAACTGGCAGCTACATGGAAAATAGAATGAAAGGAGGATAAACTAGATTTAAGAAGACCAATTGGGAGAGTATTTTCTTGATCAAGTAAGACATAATGAAAATCTGTCTACAAAAATGGCAGAAGGGAGGAACTAGGAATCTCGGTGTGCCATGGGTATCATGGTTGAGGGCATGAGCCCTGAACATACACTCACTCACTAGGCTCATAATTTTGGGTACACTACTTAACGTTTTCCTCTCTTATTGTGCTCATCTGAAAATGAAGACGATCATGACCAAACATTTAGGAAAATCTTGAAGAGATCTTAGCAATTGATATTATTATATTATTATTAAGAAGGATCAGTTTTGAGGCTCAGATGAGAGATAATGAATTCACATACTGAACTTGAAATGTTTACATAATACTCACTGGAGCTCCCTAAAAGGGTAGATTGATTTGGGTCTCAAGAAAGGGTATAGTTATATACCTTTGGCTTTCAAAACCATCAGTGTAGAAGAGATAACTTAGTAAAGATTAAGAGAAGAACAAGGTCAAGATCGGCACTTGCAGGAACACGATTTCTCAAAGGCAAATGCAAGAAGAGGAACCTGCCCAGGAGACTGAAACAGAGGGATGAGAATAGAAATTGGTAAGAAAACTCCATAAGTCCAAGAAAGTAGAAAGATTGAAGAACAAAGGATAGCTCAATAAGACCAAAGGTGAGAAAGAAGATGGATACAATAAGCACTGGTAGAAATCATATTGGTAGAGTAATGCAGGGAGCATACAGAATGTGTTGGATTAAGAAGTCAGTGGGTTGGAGGAAGTGGAAGAAGGAGACATCAGTGATGCTCTTAGGAAGTACTTTCATGAGAAGAGTGGCTAGAGGGAGAGTACTTTTAAAGTAGAAAATGAGAAGAAAATAGTACAGAAAAGGTGAATGTTTGGGGAAAGAGAAGATAATTTGAAGTCGTGTCGATTAGAGGAAGGAGGATTCCAGAAACAAAGAGAATAGCTTAGTAAGAAGAAAGATAAATGTTTCCACTAAGAAGGAAGAAAATAATGTAAAAATGAATAATATTCCAGTTGGGTGATGTGTAAGGGAACCTTTATTTTATCCATGAAATAGAATGCACAGTTAACTTTTGAGAGTAAGAAAGTAGAAATAGTTTTGAAAACATGTGAAGCGTTTGGAACCATGTTAAGCGTTAGGAGCTGCCCTTGTGAGGAAAAAAAAAATCAAGTAAAATAGGAATATATAAAAGATTGCTATGCTGCACCAAATTCAGGTTGGAAACCATAAATTTGTACACATATAAATCAGACATAAATCTATACTGTTACATGGATTTTTCTTAGTAATTGTTGGCTACAAGAGTATAGCAATATATACCATGTATTTTAACTTTGTTGTTTTCTTGAGATGCCTAGAAATTCGCTTTACACTAATGTGTTCATTTTATTTAAGGTCTTAAAAGATGACCCTTCAAGCCTTCACGCTTGGATATCTAGTTTAAAAAAAAAAAAAAGAAATCCAGCGGAATTTGTTTTCCTAGATTCTGACTCTTAGATATTCCTGTAAATGCCCCATGAGAGAATGATACCCAAGCATGGAAAGGAAAGTGAATCTTAATTTCTTAAGTGTTACTCTTGCATAGAAATGATCATTGAAATGTATTCTCTTGTAGATTTGCTATGACATCTGGGATGGCTTCTGGCATTTGGAGTTACACTCCTGTTCCCATGTCATGGTGGTTTCAGTCAGCTACAGATAAGGCTATCTGTAAATAAATAATTGCCATCTTGCATTACTTCCGCTCAATATTTGCTGCCACGTCATTAGCTGATTTAAAGATTCTAATTTTTAAAATAAATATAGACATTTTGGTAGACAATTCTTTCATATTTCTAAATATTTTTGCCACCATCTAAAAAGCAAGTCTTCTATTGCTAATAGTGTGTCCATTATAACTAGTTTTGATGGGCCTATTATTTGCCCTGTTCTTGCATTCAGCTAAGTCTAAATGCAATTGGGAGCCATTTATATTTGACCTTCTGAATATATTTTACTTTTTGAAAAAATCAGGGATGAGAAATTGGCATTCTGTCTTCAAAGGAAGGAAGATTTTGTCAAGTCAATTTTATAATATCTGGGTGTTTTGTTTTTATTTTCTAGGGGAGTAAGATTCAGTCTGTAATCTTTCTGTGCTCTTAAAATAAAGATAATAGGATTATTTATACCTGGAAAGCATGGGCTCATAGGTTAACTCTATAATGGGGGTTTCACACATGGAGGCATGGAATACATTTTGAATGAGTGGTTAAAAGCTTCATTACAAAGCAATATGCAAATATCAAAGGATTAAATATTTAATGACCCTTTTTATAAGGAAAATTATAGTGATAAAAATTTATCCATAATTTAATATGCAAGCCTATATTTACAACTCATCCATATTGCTCAACTGTTAATTCAAAGTTCCATCTTTTTTTATGATTACTTGGAATTTTCCAAAGTAAGAGAAAACATAAGCACAAATGGTTTATTCAGTCAATACATAAGTCATACCTTTTATTTTTATTATTTTTATTTTTTTTGAGACAGGGTCTCGCTCTGTCACCCAGGCTGGAGTGCAGTGGCGCCATCTCAGCTCACTGCAAGCTCCGCCACCCGGGTTCACGCATAAGGCATAAGGCATACGTTTAAATTAAGGTTTCGTAACTCCTCTCCTCTAACTGGTTAATAATTAATATTAGTTAATCTTGGCTGTCTTCTTCCTTTGATATGGAGAATAGGAAAAATTCCTATCAAAAATGATGCCTACTCAATGTTGGGCCTGGAGTTTCTTAAGACTAAGGCATTTTCCACTGAAGGTTTGAGTCAGCATAGGTCAGATTCAGACCCACTGCCACCCATAGACAGTGCTTAATAAATACTTAATGATGGATACAGATTGAATTTCTAGTGTCAGTTCTGACACACTTACCATATTATCCTGACAGATAAGAAAGAAAATTTGTAAAAAGGTCTACTCAATAGAAAGATACACGTTTATATCCAACTGCAAACACAGCCTTAAACTACAGAGAGCAAAAGTTAAAAGGAGACAAAGGTAAGTCCACCGGCTTAGAAGAAAACTTTGGCATATCTCTCTCAGTAACTGACATTATGAGCAGCCAAAATATCAAGAAAGAAATAGAATATTTAAACGTAAAATAATATATGTATAAAACAGTCTCCAACAACTGCACAATATATATTCCTGTTAAGCATATGAGGAACATTTACCAAAATGTTCCATATACTAAACCCCAAAGCAAATATCAATTAACTTCAAAGGAGTGAAATAAAACAGGCATGTCTGAATGTAAAAACACACAAATGTATGGAAAATATGTAATATATTCAAAATAATCCATGGATCACAGAAAAAATCAAAATGGAAATTAAAAGCTGTTTGAACTGAGGGATAGTTAATATATAACTAGTCAAAATGTATAAGATGCAGCTGGTCTTCAGAGAAAATTTTATGGCATTAAAGAGGAAAATAAAAAATTAATTACCTGAGGATTTATTTCAAGGCGTTAGAAAAAGAATGAAAAATTATATCCAAAGAAAATTGAGGAAAAAAATAATAAAAGAAAAAATAAATAAAATGGAAATCAATGAACTGAAAATCAACAGTCAATAATTGGCTAATTGTTAAACCCACTAAAAAGATGGATCAAAAAAAAGAAAAGGTACAAATAATTAACATAAAAAAGGTAAAAATAGAATATCATTACACATTAAACAGATTTTTAAAATTATATATGTATATACGTATATATGAATTCATGAAAAACATTATGTAAATGAATTTGGAAATTCAGATGAAATGCAAAAAATCTGGGTAAAATGCTTATAACTGATTCTAGCAAAAAACTGAAGTATCTTATATCTTATATCCTTATATTCTATAAAGATATTAAATTTGTAGTCAGCCTTTACACAAAGAAAACTTCAGACACAAGTGGCTTTACTGGTGAATTTTCACAAACATTTCAGGAAGAAAAAAATACAATCTAACACAAGATCTTTCAGATAGTGATGAAAGAGAAAACACCTTCCAGCTCAGGTTATGGTGCCAGCATCACCTTGATACCAAAATCTGACAAGGATATTACAAACGTACATGCCAGACACTCTCGTTAATGTGGAATAAAACACCTCTAAAATATTAGCAAACGGAATACAGTAAAAATAAAAACAACAATACATCGTGACCAAGTTTGTTTTTGTTTTTTGTTTGTTTTCTTGGCCAGGGACTCTGACATTCATAAAATCACTGTGACTCACACCATTAATACAATAAAGGAGAAAAAAATCTTATTATCTTAATATACACAGAGAAAACATGATAAAATTTAATGCCTATTGGTGTTGATCTTTTTGAATCATTTATAAACTAAGAATAAAAGGGCACATCCCTAATCTGATCATAATTCCAAAAATGTGCTGAAAAACGTATCTGCTATTGAAAGATTGAAATTATTCCCCTGTGATCAGAAAGAACACAAGGGTATCTGCTACCATGACCTCTATTCACACTATTTGAATTAATGTAGAATTTAGGATGAATGCTTGATATTAGTTCTGTGTATGAAAAGAAATTGAATTTCAACTAGCAACAAATGAATAGAAAATAGTATTAAAATTACATTATTGCATCTAAAAAGTCAAATTCCTAAGAATAAATATAACAAAAAATGTGCTTTACCTTTACAGAGGAAACTACATAAAGTTATGGATATAAATCAAAGAAGACCTAAATTAATGGAGAAATATACTTTGTTCATAGATTGTAAATTATATTAATTCTCCCAAAATTGTCAGTAGTTTTAATGCAGTCAAAATCAATATTCCTGAAGGCACTATTTTTAGTGGAAATTTGCAATCTGATTGGAAAGTTTACACTTTAATAAAAAAGATCAAGAATAACCAATACAATTTTGAAAAATAAGAACAACTTGACAAAATGCAAGTCAAATAGACATTACAATCATTCATGACTAAATGCTACGAAACCAATTTGACTCTATTTAGACAAGGTGTGAGACGTATTAGAATAGTTTTACAAAATAACAGAAGATTCTCAATTTTTTTTAATGTGATCTTTGTGGAAAAATGAAATTATTTGAATTTATGCTATCCAGTTATTTTTATAAAATATTCCTTGTTATTAATATGTGCAAAGTATACCAAAAAACAAATTCAAATTTTACTCTAATTTTCAAAATGACTTAACTACCACATAAAACTTTTAGACACAAAATTTTTCTAATTTAAAAGAAGCTCCACATCAATGAAACAGAAGTGACATTCTAATCAAATTTAAATGAATTAAAAATATGAAACAAAATAATTTCTATAAGCATAAAGTGGAAGATTCATGTGCAAATAATCTTGACTATAAAGATTAGTTTCTGGTCATTAAAGACAAATATGTAGTCTTAATTTCAAAAAAAATTAAATGTAGCTACAAACTGATATTTTTGTTTAATTTTACAGCATTGAAGTATTTTAAAGAATGAGAACATAAGGAATATTATATTGATTTATCTATTAATTTAGGAAGTAGTAAAACATCACAATGTACGTAATAAAAATATACAATAAATTAAAATAATTTGTATTTTATTTGTCTACAGTTTATTTGGTTATGGTGATATGTCATATTTGATCTCATCACTTTTTTGAACCTGCATTATAAAATCATTTTGAATAAATAAATCATTTTAACTTATTTCCAGAGTATTGCATTAGATGTCTTATTGACAATTCCAGTTGCTACTGCTTAGCAGATCAAAATATTTCCAAATTGAAATTAATGAAAATTACCCAAGAACCACAATAACTTAGGAAATTTTGCATAACTTGCCATTTCCACTGATAATCCACAAGTTGTGTGAAAATTTTTATCTTAACTCTGTAAGACATAATTTTGCTGATATTTACTCAAGGAAAAACACTTCAAGAAATGCATTTATAATAATTTATGAATTATGTGTGTCTTCTTCCTCAATCCCATCCTATAGGAAGATAATAAATAAATATATTCAGTGGTTTTTTTAATAGTTTCCTGGCTTTTGATCATATTAAGTAAGACCATGTATTTTCACAAATATTTTATTAATACATTATGAAGGTATATTTGGCAACATATGAGAGCAAAGCATATTGTATTTAACAAATAACATGTTTGACAACTTTTTAAATTTTAACCATAGAAAATAGGGGTCTCTATTTGTATTACTGCCCCACAGATTCAAAAGTGATAGGGATGTTCAAGCTAAATCTTCCCCCAAAAGGAGCGTATTATCCTTCCCCCGTCCTTGAAAATCACCACTTAACAGAGCCTACTTGTTCAGAATTATTTAGAAACCACTGGTATTATTAAAGGAAAAATGACTCAGTAATACTTGTTACAAGAGAGCAAAAAAGACTTTATTCAGGACCATCATGTTTGGTACAGGGGCCACTCCAATGGGATTTTGCAGTGAGGGAGAGAGATTGGGCTCAAATCCTAATACAGTGTGGCAAGTGGGAGCTTATAGGCAAAAGAATGGTGGGGGGGCGGGTCAGTGGGTGGAAAATTACTCAGAGGAAGTATCAGGGGTAAGGGGAACTCTGGCTAAACTGACTTAATGGGGTTCTTGCTGAAGACAGGCCAAGGTGACCAGACATCCCCTGGGGGATAGTGGAAGATGAGGAACCTGATAAGATATCGAGGTGATCCAGTATCAAGGGTGGGAGGTTCTGGTTAAAATGATTTAGCAGAGTTCTTGCTGAAATTGGATTTTACAAGGAAGTGCACACATTGATATAAGAGAAGCTGCAGGAGTCAGGCTAAAGTTTGTTAAAGCAATATTTGTCAGTATTCTGAAATAGAAAAAATATATATAAAAAAAGTCTAGATTATAAAGCTAAAATGAGATGATTCCGCAAGTATTTTGAAATACAAAACAGTTATCTAAACACAATCTAAGATAATCTCAGCATTTCTTTTTCCTGGGCCAGAATGTACAAATTAAGAATTTCTGGCCGGGCGCGGTGGCTCAAGCCTGTAATCCCAGCACTTTGGGAGGCCGAGACGGGCGGATCACGAGGTCAGGAGATCAAGACCATCCTGGCTAACATGGTGAAACCCCGTCTCTATTAAGAAATACAAAAAACTAGCCGGGCGAGGTGGCGGGCGTCTGTAGTCCCAGCTACTCGGGAGGCTGAGGCCGGAGAATGGCGTGAACCCGGGAGGCGGAGCTTGCAGTGAGCTGAGATCCGGCCACTGCACTCCAGCCCGGGCGACAGAGCGAGACTCCGTCTCAAAAAAAAAAAAAAAAAAAGAATTTCTTAATTTACCACTCTCTTCATTATATGTTGTACCTTGCAACAATCACTCTGGTCATTCAAGTGGTGATCTTACTCAACATACCGACATACCTTACTTAACCTTATGCATTATGGACACAGAAATCTGTTGTATTGACAAGTCTAATTATCAAGGAAACTTTGAAAAAAAAGAAAAGCACAAACTTTAACTCTGTGGTTGATATAGGGAGCTGGCAGTTTTCTTTTACCTGGTCCTTCACCAACATATTAAACTTTCCAGCTGTTAATGCCATTTTCTTACCTGGCAAATGGAGTATTGCTCTGAAAGTTTCTTGTTGCTCCAATAACCCAGGCAGGTGAGCTGTTATTTGTCTTACTTTCCAGCCTCCGGCAATCTGCAAGCCAAGCACATTAAAGTTGCTTGAAATTGCTTATTTAAATGTCAGGATCCCTGCAGAACATTGTATTTTCTCAAAGCATGAGGAACCCTGATGTTTCTTTGGCCCTCACTACCTCTGCACTGCCTATTTTCTTTCTGAAAGTCACCTTTTATCTCTAATAATAATAACCAAACCAGTTCTCTGATTCTAATCTTTATGTCAGTGGTGCAGTTTTATTACAATTATGAATAATAATAACATTTAAAACTTAAACTACAAATATATCCAGTGGGGCTAGATCATAATGTTTATAATGTATATAATGTGATGTCACTTTCTTCAGATCACTGAGAGATGAAGAAACATTCCAACATCCACCATGCCCAAAGCATCATGCTAGACATTGTGACAGATATGAATAAATACGAAACAGTTACTCTTAAAGTCCTTCTTCTTTCCTTTTCTTCTCTTTCTCTTTTCTTCCTTTACTCCTTTCTAAAATAGTATACTCCTAGTAGTTGAAACCTCTGTTTCTTATCATTAAGCACCTTCATTTTGAAGAGAATCTAGTGAAGGAGATAAACAGGTTTTTCCTTGACAGTGCCTCCTTCAGTAAATTCTTCTCTACAGGCACATTTATTTGCCAATTATTTAAAACATTCATTAGAAATAGTTGCATCAATAATGCACAGTCCTCCTTCAAAATGCTTATAACAGAATGGCCAATAAAATTAAAACAAAATAATATGAAAGGAGTTTTCTTTAGGATCAATTCTGTTTTTCTCCTTTATTATTTGAGTTTTGACTTTAGAACAAAAGCTACTCAGCATTCATACTACCTACAAAAATCAAATGGAATTTTATTGAATTTGATATAATTTATTTCTCCAAGCAAAGATCCATTAAAAATCTCCATGTGCATCACTAAATTATTTTATTACCAACAATAAATGTCTTTTGATTCTAGTTGCAATGGATGTAGATAGATACAAGGTAATTGAATTTTACAATTATGTCCTTTAGGGCACAGGCCTAGTAAATCTCAATGTATGAGTCAGACTGAAAATCATTTTCTTCTACTTTGGAATGTGAATGTTTTTATTAAAGTGTTCATTAAATGTTTTCACAGTATAATTGTAACTTGCTCCTTTGAGTTAAATGTTAATGTTGAAAAATTGTGAATGAAACTGATCATTCGGATAAGAAAAGTATATAAAAAAAATTTTTAAAGGTTTGTAACATTCAGCAGGAATTTCCTCCCAAAGAAATTTGCTGTTTGTTTTGAGAATATAATTCAAATTATATGTTGGCTCAGGCTCATAAATAACAGAAGATATCTACACTGAGAAAATTTGCAAGAAATTAGTTCTATCTTTTTCACGGTTTTTCTCTAGCTAGGACAATTCAGATGCCTTCCTGCCTGAAGGAATCTGACTGTCATATTATATAACAGCTGGAAGCACCAATCCAATCGTGTAACTCACGTAAGTTGCCATCACTGACTTTTGTGTCAGTCTTCCTAATTCTTCTAGGACTACACAGTACTCCAGGTAGTTAAACGGTGACCCACTTTTCTTCTTGTCCACAAAGTATTTCCATTACTGGATATTGAGTAAATAAATTAGAAATGAGACCAATGTGTTTTGTGTATTACAAACTAGCTTATAAGAAAACACTAGGACCCTCAAAGCATGTAGCCCAGCAGTTCTCAGAATGTGGTCTACAGACCTCTAAAGGAAACCCAAGTTATTTTTAAGAAGTTCATGAGATTAAATACTATTTTTGCAATAATATTGGGACATTTTTTGCCTTGTTCACTGGGTTAACATTTGTATTAATTATGCAAAATGAACTGTGGTTAAATCTACTGGCACTTAGCGTAACTTCAGAATGCCAAACTGTACTAATAGTGCTTTTTTTTTTTTTTTTGCCGTCTGCCACTCACAAAGAAGAAATTTCAGTTCCACGCAAGAATGTTCTTGATGAAGCAGTAAAAATCATTAATTGTATTAAGTGTCTATACTGAAACACAGTTATTTTTAATATTCTGTTTGAAGAAATGGGAGATATATACAAAGCACTTCTGGAGCATATCCACGGACAATGGCTGTCTGGAAGTAAATGACTCATGCCATTGTTTAAAATGGAAACTGAATTAGCTTTCTTTTTTCTCATGAAACAGCAGTTTTATCGTTGAAAATGAATTTGAGAGGACAAAGTGTAGTCATACAGACTTGGGAAGTTAGCAATCATTTTCTCAAAAATAGGGTGAACTTGTCGCTGTCAGGAAAACAATTGATGTTATTATTTTATATTACAAAATTTGAGCTTTCAAGCAAAAACTAGAATGTAGGAAAACATATTTGCAACTGTTAGCTTATAATTTTATTTGCAAGTGTAAATTTTCCATATTCGATAGTGAAATGTGTCAACATTGGGAACAACTGTATAACTCAGTGATCCAATATTTTCCAAATGACCAGCACATTATGACACAGAATCATGCATGGGTAAAAAAGTCATTCAACACACAAGAAGGTCAGGAGACTTTACTGTAACAAAGATTACAATGTTCATTGATAAAGTTGCAGACCCCATAGTTCACCTTACTTATTGGAAAAAAAAAACCAAACCACCTAGTTTTTGTGTAAAAATCAAAGAATATTCATATCTTTTCAGAAAAGCAATTAAAGTATTCCTCCAGCTATAAATCTCTGTGAGCCTGAATTTTCTTTACGTACTTAAATAAAAACAACATATTGCTAATAATTGAATGCAGAAACAGATATAAAACCCAGCTACATCACAATAAACCAGATACTGAAGAGATTTGTAGAAATGTAAAACAATGACCCTCATCTAAGTTTTGCTGTAATTTGCTTCTGTAGCAAAATACAGTCTTCATAGATATCCATACACGGTAAATATTTTGTTCATTTTAGCGTGTATTGAGTTTCATATTCTTATTTTAAAATAACAAATATATTTTTAATTCTCACTTCAGTTTTTATTACAGCAAGTATAGATGTCTATAAGCCACATAAATAAGTGTTTGGGGGTTTTCAATATATTTTAAGATTATTAGAAATGCTAATTTAGCACATTCCTTTACTTTATTTATTTATTTTTTTGACTGAAGAAACTAAAAGACAGAGATGTTGATCAAGATTTTCCAAATCACAGAGTTGAAATAAATGCCAGGTCAAAACTCAGGGTTTCCTGACTTCTAGTAGTATTCATCTTCTAAGGCTCCTACAACAAAGTACCACACACTGGGGTGATTTAAACAACAGAAATCTATTGTCTCACAATTCCGGAGACTGGAAGTTTGAGATCGAGGTGTCAAAAGGGTTGTTTTATGCCTCTCTTCTACATTCTAATGGTTTTCTGGCAATTTTTGGTGTTGCTTTTGGTGTTGCTAGTAGATATATCACCCACATTTCTGCCTTTGTGTTCACCTGGCCTTCTCCCTGTGTGCATGTCTGTATCCAAATTTCCCCCATTTATAAGGGCACCACTCATACCAGATTAGGGATGCACCTTACTCCAGTATGACTTCATCTTAATTACATCTGCAATGATGCTATTTTCAAATAAGGTCACATTCTGAGTGCTGGGGATTAGGACTTCAACATGTGAATTTGGGGGATGCAATTCAAACTATAACAGCAATCCAGTATGTTCTTCCTTCAATCCTTATATATCAAAGAGTATTGTCTTTCATAGTTTCCCTCCTTTTGTCCATACTGACCTCCACTCTCACATTCTCCCTACATACACAGAATAATACATAGAAAATGCATACGGGGAAAACTGATTCCTCAGGAAAGCAGGAAAGTAATTACTATATTAAAAAATATAAGTTAAAAGTCAAGCTGGCTACAAAGAGGACATCTAAGTTGGATTGGCCTCAGATGATTTCAATAGAGGGAGACTGGGGTATCATTTCAGGAAATTAAAGAGATCTCAGAAAGTTAACATACTTTAAAATGAAGATCACAAAATGTTATCTCATGCATTTATATAAAATATCTTAAAACTTCATGTGTAAGGAAAATGAGGTCCATCAAAAATTCTTAAAACTATGGTTTGGGAAATAGTTCTTTAAACTGAATATTCACAGTAAAGTTTGTATTCCAATCACATGCCTCCTTGTCTATGACTTTGCATATGGGTGAATTGTATTTTCCACCCAAGTGTTAGATATGCTGGTGAGAAATGTAGTATGTGCTCTTACTCCTACTTTTGATAGCTCTTGGTCCCATCTATATGACAGTCTGTAAGCCTGACTGTTCTTTTATAATCCTCTTCTATTTTCCCCCAAATTCACAACACTACCTCCACTTGAAGTGAGTGAATCAGAACAGTCCCAAAAATATTGTGCAAATTATTAAGATACACAAAAGTAAAGTAAGTTGGCCAAAAAGACTCTATGGAGTTGAAATTGCTTAATAAAGCACTATATTAATCTGAGCATCCCAACCAATAGGATATATACACACACACACATACACACACACACACACACACACACACAGAGAGAGAGAGAGAGAGAGAGAGACAGAGAGAGAGGGAGATTCAAAAGTTAATCTCATCCATGAACACTCTCACAGATGACACACCCAGAAATATGTTCGACCAAATATCTGGGCAGCCGGTGCCTTGGTCCCGTCAAGTTCACCCATAAAATTAGCCATTCCAGGAACTTCACATTCAACAATATTCTGTAACAAAAATAATTAAATAAAGGGTTATATCAAATTACCAGTGCAGCAATTAAAAAGAGACTAGTTAGAATATTTTATTAAAATTTCTATATGCCTCTTTATATGGCCTTTAAACGCCCTATGTATGGCCCTCTGCAACACACATCCACACAACACATGCACAAAGCCATTGGAAAGATCTTCCCTCAGCAATTTTGACATATTAGGAACAGTTTGAAATAATATTCGGCTCCTTCTCTCTCCTGTAAAAGCCTAGGCCCATTGGACAGATTATGTTAACTAGCCCATGATGGAAGGAAAAAGGGAGAAGTTATATGAGGGCAAGAACAGAGTAAGAGGAAAGATTCCCCTAGATTAGAAGCAGCACCAAGGAAGAGGGAAAAGTCTTAAGCAGAAACGTGGCTGTGTACATACTAGCATCATCGCCACAAACTACTAGAAAACAAGACAGAATATATAATATTATGAGTAAGAATACATAATACAAACATAGTAAGTATAAATATTTGGAGCAACTATTTTTTGACAATGTACCACAGGCAATGCAAGATTGTGTTCTCTAAGCAAAGACAAAGAAACTAGTTGAGCCAATGACAGCCCAGCTTCCTGCCTTGAGATATTTTCCAGCAGGAATGCAGGGACAGGGAGCCCAAGCAGAGTGAGTTGCGGCCCCTTGAGCTGAGGAGAGAAAGGTCAGCTTCTCTTTGGAGTGGCTGAAGCAGCTGGGTTTATGTGACAATGTACGAGTTGAGGCAACAGCAGGGGAAATATTAATAGCTCTAGAAATTGTCACAGGGATATCTAAATATCTGCTTTCCTTGCACTGGTTGAGGCCACTCCTGGAACGTCCCCACAAAGCTTAAAAGCAAACCTTTAGAAGTCTTTAAGAAACATGACAAAATAAAATAGATTTGGGTCTAGTGATAAGAAAATACTAATTCCTAGGATGAGCTGTTCTTTTGATTATTTAGATACCTATTATTATCTTTGCATTGTTGATTTCTGACTTAATTACACTGTGTTGAAATAACACAGTGTACATACATTTGATTTATTGAAATATGTTGAAATGTATCCTGTGGCTTACCATGTTATCAATTTGGGCAACCGATTAACGTGTGTTTCAGAAGAATGTAGATTCTTTCATTAGACTCTGTTGAATTCATTTTGCTGGTATATCAAGCTTAATTGTGTTGCTCAAGTTACAGATACCCTTAGTAATTTTTTTTGTCTGATGATTGATTACCAATTACTGAAAAAAAGATATCCTAGAATCTCCCCCTATGATTTTTGGAAGAGTTGATTTGTTCTCAAATTTTATCAACTTTAGTTTTACATAGTTTGTATCTACTTTATTTGGGATGTACATGTTTTTAATTAGCATAAACCTCTAATGAATTTTTCTATTTTTGATTTATGATATATCCATGTATTCTTTAAATAATGCTTTTTGCCTTAAAATACATATTTTGGATGATTTTCTAGTAGCATCACGTCTTGCATCATTTTTTCATCCTCCTGCTTTCAGTATCTCTGTTTTCTTATGTTCTGTGTGATTGTTGAACACAGCATATAGCTGGCTTTATCATATTTATACTAAAGTTAATTTATTCATAATTATTCTAATGGCAAATAATTTGAATTTATTTTTATCATTTTGCAATTTTTATTTATACTACTTTTTCTCCACTTCTCTTTTCTACTCTCTTCTTTTTTGGAGTTGATCATAATTGTGGTTATGGTTTCATAAGTGTTATCTGTCCGTCAGACTTACCAAATTATAAGCTCTAAATAGGTGCAGGTTATTTGTTTAGCCATTACACCTCAATAAAGTTGTTCTTAAAGAAAATGGATTTAAACAATTCTATTGTTTTCCTTTGGGTAAACTTCATACTGTCTTAGATTTTTAGAATTTTAGTTATATATATATATATATATTTTTTTTTTTTTTTTTTTTTGAGACAAAGTCTCATTCTTGTCCCCCAGCCTGGAGTGTGATGGCATAATCTCGGCTCACTGCAACCTCCGCCTCCTGGGGTCAAGTGATTCTCCTGCCTCAGCCTCCCAAGTAGCTGGAATTACAGGCACCTGCCATTACGCCCAGCCAATTTTTTGTATTTTTAGCAAAGACGGGGTTTCACCATGTTGGCCAGGCTGGTCTCGAACTCCTGACCACCCACCTCAGCCTCCCAAAGTGCTGGAATTACAAGCATGAGCCACTGCGCCCTGTCAATACCTTGATGTTTTTCCTCCTCAAATTAGTCATAATTTGACCGTGGTAACATTACTTTTTGCAATCAGTGCTTCTTGAGTTTTACTCACATGTTTATACATTTCCTTGTTCAACTTGCTTTTTTTATGAGTCTTATATGTTTCTCTCTGAACTAAGAACCTGTGAAGTTCTTTCATTGTAAATCTGTTGGCTCACATCATACTAGTCAGAACATGCCTTTTTTCCACCACCATTCCTAAATGGCGTTAAAGTCATATTTGATTAAGACTTGTTTTGTGGAAATCCTGTGCTGCAACGATTCTGTGTACACATTCAAAAAGGATTGCGTTTGCTTCCACCACCTCACCCGAAGAGTCACTGTTCCAGGCACATTTTTAAGTAAACTTTTATGAAAGTATATCGTATATAAAGAGTACACAATGCTCAACATCACTAACCATCAGACAAATGCAAATTTAAACACCACAATGGGTTACCATCTCACACAAGTCAGCATGTCTATTATGAAAAAGTCAAAACAGAACAGATGTTGGCATGATTGCAGAGAAAAGGGAATGCTTATACACTGTTGGTGGGAATGTAAATTAGTACAACATCTATGGAAAATAGTTTGGACATTTCTCAAAGAACTAAAAATAGAACTACCATTCAACCCAGTATTATTACTGGGTATCTACCCGAAGGAAAAGAAATCACTATATAAAAAGATACTTTCACTCATACGTTTATTGTAGCACTATTCACAATAGCAATCATGGAACCAAACTAATTATCCATCAGCAGTTAAGTGGATAAAGAAAATGTAATATATACACTCCATGGAATGCTATGCAGACATAAAAAAGAATGAAATCACATCCTCTGCAGCAACATAGATGGAGCTGGAGACCATTATCCTAAGTGATCTAACTTAGAAACATAAATTCAAATAGTGCACATTCTCACTTATAGGTGGGAGCTATACAATGGGTACACACATGGGCATAAAAATGAAAATAATGGACACGGGGGACTCCAAATGGGGGAAGATGGGAAGATGGTAAGGGTTGAAAAAATACCTATTGAATACAATGTTCACTGTTTGGGTAATAAATACAGTAGATGTCCAATCCCTACCAGCATGCAATAAATCCATTTAACAAACATTCACATGTGCCTCTGGAATGTAAAATAAAAGTAAAATTTAAAAAAGAGTACACAATTCCTAAGGATTCAGCTTGAAGATTTATGGGATATTTATCACATTTGTGTAATCACGATACAGAAAAATAAATAAAAAGGCATCATCACCATAGAAGTCCCCTTATATCTCACCCAATCCCTTCTCTCTAAAACTGGCTTATTATTATGAAGTATGTTCCTTTGATGCCCAGTTTGTTGAGGGTTTTTATCGTGAAGAAATGTTGGATTTTATTAAAAGCTTTTTCTGCATCTATTGAGATGATCAAATAGTTATTGTTTTTGATTGTTTATGTGATGAATCACATTTATTAATCTGTGTATGTTCAATCAACTTTGCATCCCAGGAATAAAGCCCACTTGGTTGTAGTGAGCTAACTTTTCTATGTGCTGCTGTATTTGCTTTGCAAGTGTTTTCTTGAGAATTTTTGTGTCTATGCTCATTGGAGATGTCGAATTGTAGTTTTCTTTTTTTGTTGTGTCTTTGCCAGGTTTTTGATGCTGGCTTCATAGAATAATTTAAGGAGCAGTCTCTTCTCCTTAATTTCTTTGAATGGCTTCAGTAGGATTCACACCAGCTCTTCTTTGTATGTCTGACAGAATTTGGCTGTGGATCCATCTGGTTCAAGGCTCTTTTTGGTTGTTAGATTTCTTTTATGACTGACTCAATTTTGGAACTGATATTGGTATGTTCAGAATTTTGAATTCTTTCTGATTCAGTCTTGAAAGATTGTGCATTTCCAGTAATGCATCCATTTCCTCTAGTTTCCTAGTTTGTGTGCATAGAGGTTTTCATAATAGTCTCTGAAGATTATTGATATTTCTGTGGGATCCATTGAAATGCCACCTTAGTCATTTCTAATTTTGCTTATTTGGATATTTTTCCATTTTTTTCTTTCTTAATTTAGCTAATGGTCTATCAATCTTGTTTATCCTTTCAAAAAACTGATTTTTTGTGTTGTTAAACTTTTGTATGGATTTTCAGGTCTCAGTTTCATTCAGTTATGCTTTGATTTTAGTTATTTTTTTCTACTGTTTTGGAGCTAGTTTGTTGTGTTTCTAGTGTTAGGTGCAATGTTAGTTTGTTAATTTGAGATCTTTCCAATTTCTTGATATAGCTGTTTAGCACTATAAACATTCTTCTTAATATTGCTTTTGATGCATCCCAGATATTTTGGTATGTGATAAATGTCTTCATTTATTTCAAATCATTTTCTAATTCTGCCTTAATTTCATTGTTTACCCAAAAGTCATTCAGGAGTCATTTCCATGTAATTGTGTGGTTTAGAGAGATCTTCTTGGTTTTTTGTTGTTGTTGTTTGTATTTTTATTTCACTGTGGATCAAAAGTTTGGTTAGTATGATTTTGATTATTTGATTATTTTTACTTTACTGAGACTTATTTTATGGCCAAGAGTATGGTTGATCTTGGAGTATGTTTTGTGTACAAATGAGAAGAATGTATATCCTGTGGCTGATGGCTGAAGTGTTCTGTAGATGTTTATTGGGTCTAATTGGCCAAGTGTCAAATTTAAGTACAGACCTTCCTGGTAAGTTTTCTGTCTCTATGATTCTGTCTAACACTGTCAGTGGGGTTCTGAAGTCTCCCACTATTATTGTGTGGGTATCTAAGTCTTTTCATAGGTATAGAAGTGCTTGTTTTATGAATCTGGGTGCTCCAATGTTGGGTCTATATATATTTACGATAGTTAAGTCATCTTGTTGAATTGAACATTTTTCTATCATCATGTGGTGTCCTTCTGTCTTTTTTTTTTTTTTTTTTTTACTGTTGTTGACTTAAATGTTTGTTTTATCTAATGTAAGAATAGTTATCCCTGCTCTTTTGTGCTTTCCATTTGTGTGATAGATATTTCTCCAACCCTTTACTTTGAGCATATGGGTGTTGGTATGTGTTAGATGAATCCACTGAAGACAGCGGATGGATGAATCTTGTTTTTAAATCCAACATGCCATTCCATGCCTTTTAAGTGGAGCATTAAGACCATTTACTTAATATTGATATGTGAGGTTTTGCTCCCATTTTAAAGTTGTTAGCTAATTGTTTTGCAGTTTCTATTGTGTAGTTGCTTAAAAGGTCTGTCAGCTATGCACTCATCTGTGTTTTGTAGTAGCAAGTATTGTTCTTCCATTCCCATGTTTAGAACGCTCTTACGGATATCTTGTAAGGTTGGTCTAGTGGTGGTGAATTCCCTTAGCAATTGCTTGTCTGAAAAAGATTTTATTTCTCCTCCTTTTATGCCATGTACTGTGACAGGATATGAAATTCACAGTTGGAGTTTCTTTTCTTTCAAAATGCTAAAAATAGGCCCCCAGTCTCTTCTGGCTTGTAGGATTGCTGTAGAGAAATCCACTGCTAGTCTGATGGTGTTTCCTTTGTATGTGATCTGCCCTCCTTCTCTAGCTGCCTTTATGATTTTTCCTTTAGTGTTGACTTTAGACAATCTGGTAACTATATGCCTTGGTGATATTTGTTTTGCATAGTATCCAGCATGTCTTATCTGGATTTCTTGTACCTGGATATCTACTCATCTAGCAAGGTAATAAAAATTTTCTTGAATTAGTCCCTCAAATATGTTTTCCAGGCCATTTACTTTTTCTTCTTCTCTCTTAGGAATGTCAATAATTCATAGGTTGGTCACTCTACATAATCCAATATTTATCAAAGACTTTGTTCATTTTAAAAATTCAGTTTATTTTTGTCTGACTGGGTTAGTTCAAAAGATCATTCTTAAAGCTCTGAAATTCTTTCTTTTGCTTGGTCTGTTCTATTAATAAAGTTTTCAATTGCATTTCAAAACTCCTTAAGTGAGCTTTCCAGCTTCAGTAGCTTTGACTGATTTTTTAAGAGATTTATATCTCCTCACTCCCTGGATTGCTTTAGAAGTTTATTTGTGCTGATTTTCAACCTTATCTTGAATCTTGTTGAACTCCCTTGCAATCCATGCTTTGAATTCTTTATCTGTCATTTCCATGTTTCTATATTGGTTAGGGATCACTACTGGAGATCTAGAGTGATATTTTGGTGGTCACAACATTCGGATTCTTTATGATGGAAGAATCCTTACACTGGTTTCTTCTCATCTAGGGAGGATTGTGTTAGGTAGAGTCTTCTGGGTTGTCTTCTGTAGTCCTACGCATTTCTGTTGACAGGCTTTGTATTAGGCTGTACATTTCAACCTACAGGCCAGTAGATGGCCTTTGCAGGTAAAAGTCAGCTGTTGCACAAGCAGGTGGATGTGGACATGATCTCTGTTTACTGTACAGTGCTTTGTGTTGACAAACCCACATGCAACATCATACTGAATGGGCAAAAGCTGGAAGCATTCTACGTAAGTACTGGAACAAGACTAGGATGCCCATTCTCACAACTCTTATTCAACAGAGTACTGGAAGTTTTAGCCAGAGCCATTAGCCAAGAAAAAGAAATACAAGGCACTCAAAGAAGAAAAGAAGTCAAATTATCTCTTTGCTGATGACATGATTCTATACCTGGAAAATACTAAAGACTCTGCTAAGATGTTCCTAGAGCTGATGAACAACTTCAATAGAATTTCACCATACAAAATCACTTTAAAAAAAGTTAGTATCATTTCTAAACATCAATAACATTCAATTTGAGAGCCAAATCAAGAACACAATTCTATTTACAGTAGCGTCACAAAAAAATACCTAGGAATACAACTAACGAGGGAGGTGAATGAGCTCTGCAAGAAGAACTATAAAACACCGCCGAAAGAAATCAGAGACAACACAAACAAATGAGAAAACATAAACATTTCATACATATGGATCAGAACAATCAATCTCATTAAAATGGCTGTACTGCCAAAGTAATTCACAGATTCAATGCTATTCCTATTAAATTACCAATACTGTTTTTCTCAGAAATAGAAAAAACTATCCTAAAATTCATATGGAACCAAAAAAGAGCCTGAATAGCCAAAGCAATCCTAAGCAAAAAGAACTAAGCTGGAGGCATCATATTGCTCGATTTCAAACTATGAATATGAACAGACATGTCTCAAAAGAAGACATACATACAACCAACAAATATATGAAAAAATGCTCAACATCACTAATCATTAGATAAATGTAAATCAAAACCACAATGAGATGCCCTCTTGCAACAGTCAGAATGGCTATTACTAAACAGCAAAAAGTAACAGATATTGGTGAGGTTGCAGAGAAAAGGGAACACTTACACATTGTTGGTGGGAATGTAAGTTAGTTCAGCCAGTATAGAAAGCAATTTGGTGATTTCTCAAAAAATTTGAAATAGAATTTGAAATCTCAAAGAATTTAAAATTTCTCAAAAAATTAAAATAGAATTTCAAAATAGAACGTAAAATTGAATTTTAAAATGGAATTTAAAATTGATCCAGCAATCCCATTACTGAGTACATACCCAGAGGAAAGTAAATTATTGTACCAAAAAGACACATGCAGTTGTGTGTTTATTAGAACACTATTCACAACAGCAAAGACATAGAATCAACCAAGATGTCCATCAACGGTTGACTGGATAAAGAAGATGTGGTACATTTACACCATGGAATACTACATAGTATTCCAGGTGATTATCATGTGAATGATTACAACTAAGTGAAAGAAAGAATGAAATAATATCCTTTGCAGCAACATGGATGCAGCTGGAGGCCATTATCATAAGTGAATTTATGTAGGAACAGAAAACCAAATATTATATATTCTTACTTATAAGAGAGAGCTAATCATTGAGAACACATGAACATAAAGATAGAAACAACAGACACTGGAGACTTCTAGAGGGTGGGAAAGTAGGAAGGGGGCAAGTCGTAATGAAGAAATGAAGAACTCTAATTACATAGGAAAATAAATAAAGGTGACTCTCTTCTGACTATAATAATATAGAATGGGGTTCTGTTCTAGAATTTTTCTGAAGTGAAATCATATGTTACACATTTACCTCTGCATGGCTTACCTACCTGCACATTGTGTCTGTGGGAGTCATCTACGCTGCTGGATGTAGCAGCAGTTTGATCATATTCACTGTTGTATGGTCTTTCACTATATGAATATGCCATGACTTATATGTGTGTGCTGTTGTTGATGGACATTTGAGTTGTTTCTCTTTCGAAGATATAATGAATAATGCTGATATGAATATTTACATAGACTCCTTGGTGCACATGTAAACATTTCTTTGGGGTATATAACTGAGTGCAGTGACTGGTTCACAGACATTCATATGTTCAACTTTAAGAGGGCATGCCTACTCAAACAGCACATAAGATTTCCAGAATTTTCATATTTCTGCCAACACTTTAGTTTTTTTCCATTTCAGCCATTGTAGTGAGTAAAGTTAGTATTAACACATTGTGGGGTCTACTTTACAATTTTCTAATCCTAAAAAGAATATCTTTTCACTATGTTCATTATGTTCATTGACTATTTGGATATCTTCTTTATAAAGTGTCTTTTTAAGACTTTTGCACATTTCACTACTGAGTTTTGCTTTTCTAAATGATTTGTTGGAGTACTTTCTATATTTTGGATATTAGTCTTGTGTAGACTCTGTCTTTTACAAAGGATCTTATCCTATATACTTATATTTTTATAATTCAATATCTTTTCATGACAAATTTTTAATTTTCAATTAGTAAATTTTGTCAATCTTTTTCCTTGTGATTAGAACATATTTATGTCACATGTAAGAAATCTTGCTTATCATATGGTCACAAAAATGTTCTAATATATTCTCGAATTGTGCTGTCCAATACAACAAGTAGTGACATATGGCTACTTAAATTTATATTAATTAAAATTAATGAAATTTAAAATTTATTCATTCACACCAGCTACATTTCAAGTCCTCAGTAACCACATGTGGCTAGTGGCCACCATGCTAGATGACACAGATGTGGGATAGTTTCATCATTGCAGAAAGTTTCACTGAATAGCACTGTTCTATAACCGTCTCATAATTAGATCTACAATCTGCCTAGAATTGATTGTTGTGCATGGTATGCACTAAGGATCAAGATCCTTTTTCCACATGTGAATATCCAATGAACCCAGCACCATTTATTGAAAGATCAACTTTCCCTGCTGCTCTGCAGGGTCACCTCTATCATAAATGAGGTGACTACATACGTGTGATCTTCTTGTGGACCCTCTAACGCTATTCCATTGGTCTGTCTATCCATAGAGTTGAAACCACAGTTTACTTATGGTAGCTTTGTAGTAGATCTTAATAATGTGGAAACCACATTTTTTTCTTCTTCAATACGATATTCACCAATCTTGGGCTTTGCATTTCATATAAATATGAAAATCAGCTTGTCACATTCCATAAGAGTATTTCTGGATTTTTTTTATGGTCATCTTGTTGATTATATTAATCTATATAGGGAGAAATGACACTATATTGAGTGTCATTTTGAGAAATTTACTATATTGAGTCTTTTAACCCATTAACATTGTCTTAACTTCTCCTAAGAATAATTTATAAATTTTTATTCGGGGGTCTTTTCTGGTTAACTATTGGTACTTACCAAACTACTTAAAAACCTATTGGCATAAAGCAGCTATGTGTTTATGCTCATAGATTCTGTGGGTAAGGAATTCAGAATGGGCAGAGCGGTGATGCCTTGCCTCTGCTCCATCATGTGTGAGCCCTCAGCTGGAAAGACTCTAGAATCACCTAGTGGCTCTTTTACTTGTGTGTCTAGCTCATGCCTGGGAAGACTCAAAATCAGAACCTCGCTGGAGCTGTTGACCGTAACACGTATACACTGCCTCTCACACGGCTGGGGTTGCTCATAGCATGGTAGATGGTTTCTGAGTGGAATAATCCTATTATGGAGCATTCAGAAATCAGGGATTCCCAATGAACCAGGTAAAAATTCAAAAGTCTCACAGTAAGTGTCACTTCTACCGCCTTCTATCCACAACAAGAGTGTAACAAATACCAGGCCAGATTCAAAGGAAGGAGGCAAAAAGTTCACATTCATTGGCAAAATCCTACACAATTTTATTATTTCTAAGTATTTGTTGTACTTTGTGGTTATGGTAAATGGTATTTTTTTAATTCCGCTATTGTTTTTAGCCAGTATATAAAGACAAAATTGACTTTTTATATGGACCTTACTAAATTCACTTTTCAAAAATAATTTAGATCCTTCTGGATTGTTTTAAGAATATAGATAGGCTGTTTTTTAAAAAATGAGATGGCCTACTTTATATTTAATGTTATTTCTCATATATTTGGGTTTAAATTTAGCATCTTATTATTTGTTTTGTACCTGTGCTGTCTGTTGTATTTTATCTATTTTCTTACCAGAAAATATTTTGTTGTTACATTAATTGTGCATTTTATATTATTTCACTCTGCCCTCTATTTGCATATTGATTACATGCATCATTTTACCTGATCTGACGGGTTTCCTTAGCAATTAAAACACACATATTTGGACTTATTACTGTCTCATATAAATTAGTAGTTCTACCCTTTAGGAACGGTCTCACTTTGAGCTCTGGACAGATTATAAATTGGGAACAGGAGAGAAGGGTCATACGCTGTAATAAGACCACACATCCACATCTGTGACTGCCTTGTCACCTATATACTGCTGATACTATTCACCGTTACATCCAGGTTACCGCCTCAGAAAGCACAAAAGAAAGTCATGAGAATTCCAACGGACTGGACAAGTAAACATTTCACAACAGAAAAAAAAAAAGGCAAAATTTTAAGACTAAAGATCAGAGTGTCTGCAAGTTTTTCTTAATGCTAAACTGATTAAAGTGGTTTAGAAAAGATAAAGATGTACATAAACAAGTATAAGTTTCCAAAAACAACTGATTCAGTTTTGCAATTGAGTGGATGGAGGATGAGATTCAGGGAACAAAAGAAAAACCAGTGACCTGGAAGATACCCTGACTACCACTTCTCTGGAATCATCAACGTGAAGAATGAGACTATACTGGGCTACAGTAAATTATAAGAGAGAATTAGAAGATAGAGAAGACAGAGGACCAAAGTATAGAGCCCTGATGACAAGCTCCTTCTACCCCCAGGACCCTAGACCATAGCCTAAGTTGCACTGTCCAATAAGGTAACCATAAGGCCTCATGTGGCTACTTAAATTTAATTTAAACTTACTGGCCAGGTGCGGTGGCTCACGTCTGTAATCCCAGCACTTTGGGAGGCTGAGGAGGGCGGATCATTTGATGTGAGGAGTTCGAGACCAGCTGGCCAACATGGTGAAACCTCATCTCTACTAAAAATACAAAAATTAGCCAGGTTTGGTGGCGGGCACCTATAGTCTCAGCTACTCGGGAGGTTGAGGCAGGAGAACTGCTTGAAGACTGGAAGTGTAGGATGCAGTGAGCCGAGAACATGCCATTGCACTCCAGCCTGGGGCATAAGAATGGGGCTCCATCTCAAAAAAAAAAAAATTTATGTTGAAATTAATTAAAATGAAAGGATAGTAAAAATTACATTTCAATTTAATTTTTATTTAGTCAATTAAAATTAAAAGTTTATTTTTTCAGTCACGTAAATCTGCCTAAAGTGTGCAATCATCACATATTAATATTTTCATCTACACAGCATTCTTTTGGACACTACTGGCCTAGTGGGGATCATCTCCCGGAGACATCCCATAGCAGGCCCTGCAGAGTCTGGAAGGATGAAGTCGGTCAGAAACTCTGCTTATTCTCTTGAGTGAAGTTTAGGGAAATTGAATTGAAGAGGTGGGGCAACGACTATATTTATGTGTGAGAGGATGACTACCTGAGGTAGAACTAGATGGTAAGGGATGAAAACACAGGAAAAATGGAGACCTTGACACCTGAATGTCTCCATGAGGGATGATAAAGGCGTGAACGAGGAAACAGTATTCTTTGTGTGCACTGCTGGGGCCAAATCAGGCCATGACTGTGTGGTTAATACCCGGTATGAAAGTGCTTATCAGACAACCTGACTGAGGATGGTGTAGGTGGGCATATTGAGTGTAGAGTCTTTCTCATTTAGGTACAGAGGTTCACTTGTTCATCATTCAGGAGAAATTATTAAAGTTTTGGTACATAAGGCTCATTTTTAGTGTTCTTTATCTTGTGAGGGAGCTACTTTTAGATTACGGCAATTGCCATCACAATATAAAATTGAAACTAAAATGCAAACATGAAACTCTCATTTCAATATTCTTTCAAAATAGTTAAGTATATTAAGGAAAATATTGCCAGCAAATGCAGACTGGTGATTTTTGCAGTTTCTACACTGAAATGAGACTGTGCTTCCAGCAAGATTTGTTTGGTAATTGCTTTCTCTCTATTCCTGAAATTCCTATTGGGTTAAGATTAACTTAAGAATATCTTATCAAATAAAAAGACTGAAAGGTTTTTTTGTTTTGTTTTTATGATCCACCCTCCTGAAAGGTAAAAGGAGCTTCAACCTTTTGCAAAGCCACTAGAAAATACTCTGCACCTGGACACATCTCTGGCCCTCCTGAGCAGGAAATTTTGTCTGATCCTTTCTGGAGAGCTGATCTAGATATCTTAAGTATCCCTTTTTTTGTGAGTATTTGTGACAACTTTTGAAATCTTAAATATTTATGGTAAGTACATCCAGAAATGTATCTTATGCTCGAAGATTTGGATGCACATCCTCTTAAGAGATATAAAGTAAACATATATATACACACATACGTATTTATCACAGGATAAATGCACAGTGCATTCTAATAATGTCTTCCCTCCTTTACATTTCATCCATTTGGGAGCCTCTGTGAGAGAATTGTATAAGCAAGGTAATATTTTAAAGAATGTATAAACTCAGATAAATATATTTTTTCATAAAGAATGAGTGGTTGTGATTGATACCTTCTAAGAGGATCATTCTGGATAAATTGAAATGACTTTGTTATTAACATTTATATTTACTTAAGAGGACGAGTTTTTGACTGACACCATGCATATGAGTCATCATTGGGCTACTTCAAAGAAAAATAGCCAAAAGAAGAACTTAATTCATTGCTAAATTCTTAAGAACAAAAGGAATTTTCTACTGCACATTTTAGTTACAAAGATTTGTTCTTCTTTTGTCACGCACTCTTTCCTTCTTTTTCTATTTTTCATGCACCTCATGTTCAAGACAATACAATTGACCTAAAGGAAGCAGTTAATAAAGGGGCTTATGGACTAGGTTGCCTCTAGGGTATGTAAGGCCCTCAGGAAAATATCTGTTTTGGGATCCATATCTATATGACTAAATTGAGTTGTCCAAAACAAGCCAAGATCATGCCGGTAGCCCAATTCAATTCAATCATGCAATTCCAGGAAATAAATACTGCCCAGGCCAGTGGGAGAGATATATTTATCTGGAAGCTCTCCTAGAATTTAGGGTGGCCAATTACTCCATAGCAGGAAAGCTTAGAGCTCCTCAGGATAACAGGTCAACCTCATGCTTGAGACAGAACCTAAGAGACTCACAAGGGGTGAGACTAGTACTAGCCCCTGCACCCACCACCTGCCCCGGTCCTGGACCAGGCACGGGTAACCCCTCCTAAACAGCACTGCTGGCTCAGTAAGTCTCAGGCACCAGATAGGAATTCAAGAGTTTCCAGGAAGGCACTCTACATCACTGGCCCCAGGCAGAGGTTCCACTTGCCTGAGGGCAGTACTGCTTATCAGTAGAGTCACTGTTATGAAACTGAGTTGAAATTGAGTGGCCTTTTTAATGAAAATGGAAATAACAATAGCAGCTAGGGCCTGGGGTTAAATGCAATAATAAGCATTAAATTTACTTAGTACTCGGCCCTAACAGGGCTGAATTAAAATGATAGGTATTATAATTAAAATAAGGCATATTTTACAGGAACTCTTATCCGAAGGTCTATACAGGTTCTTAAGATATTCAATTAAAGAGATTGTCCTGAATAAACAAACCTTATTCTGAGAAAATAATGGGAATTCTCTGGTCTTAAGACAGTGGTGAATTCAATGTCTTTATTCATTTATTACACTTTGCACTGTACTGCAGGCCTCTACTCCCTGTGTTTCTACTGTAAACCAAAAATAAAATCTTAAGCCCCCCCCAAATGACTGAACAGACCCACTTTTGGCCAAGTGGACCCTAGAGAAACCTGAACAATTGAATTCCTGGAGATCATGAGAAAGGAGGTCAGATGCACCTTGTTATACCACCTTTCTTTTGGAATTTAGGCACAACCAACCAGCATTAAGATTAAAATAGAGATCATAAGACTGACAAAACAGACTGTAGTGATAAGATACCAAATTATAAACAAGAACTAGGGCTGTGTAAGGCAAGGGTTAAGTTACACCATACAAACCATGAAGTCTCATTAAACATGTTTTTTTGTTTGTTTAATTAAACCAGTATGATGTGACTTACTTTCCAAACTGATTCTGGTATAGCATCATATGATAGATAGCAGACCTTAAGATAAATCAAGATATTTTACCCCGAAATATATTTGTCATATTTTGAAATGGCTGCCACAGGACCAGCAGATTGAAATGGCCCTGCGAAGCCATCTCTTGTGGGGAAAATTTGCATCTGTCTCTGATAATCTCCATTAATGCAGTCAGACCTTCTCTTTCTAGGCCTTTCTCAGTCTAACAGAGGTTAATTGAGAGTCTGACACCTTCAAAATTCTGCAAAGAGATATTTACCATCTAGTCTCTCTTAAGCCTACTACCTGTGAGGTTTCATGTAGGTAACAAGAGCCTTGGCCCCCACAACCCCTTTATCTCAACTTAAGCATTACCTTCTCTTGACTTCAAGTCTTTAAACAACAGCTTAATTCGCTTAACCAATTGTCAATTCAATAATCCCTAAAATCCACCTATGATTTGCAAGGAACTGCTTTGAGATTCCCCACTTTTTCAGTCTGAACAAATGTATACCTGCTATGTATTGATTTATACATTTGCCTGTATCTCCTGTCTCCCTAAAATGTATACAACTAAACTGAAAATTGACTGTCTCAGGACCACTTACCCCAAGCTTCTTGGGTTTGTGTTTTTCTCTGGACCACAGTCACTCATCTTGGCTCAAAATAAACCTCTTCAAATTATTTTCCACTATTTATTTTTTACATTAACACTACTTTTCTGAATTCTGTTCATGTTTCAAGACCCAATCAGACTCTCCTTCTTGGAGAATTCCTCCTTTCACAGGTATTGCCTCATTTAAACTCATAGTAAGATATATAAGGGAGCATCAGCCGGGTGTGTGGCTCACACCTGTGATCTCAGCAATCTGGAGCTGAGGCGGGTAGATGATTTGAGGTCAGGAGTTCCAGACCAGCCTGGCCAACATGGTGAAATCCTATCTCTACTAAAAATACAAAAATTAACAAGGCATGGTGGCGTATGCCTGTAATCCCAGCTACTAGGGAGGTTGACGTGGGAGGACTGCTTGAACTCAGGAGGCAGAGGTTGCAGTGAGCCAAGATCATGCCACTGCTCTCTCCAGACTGGGCAACAGAATGAGAGTCCATCTAAAAAAAAAGACATATACAGGAGAATCTAAGAGTAGAGGTATGCATACACTCCTCAACTCCAATCTAAAGAAGAGAATTCAAAATGTATTCATGAGTATACATTAACCACTAACTGTATTTCTCCTATACAGTGAAATGATTACTGTAGTCAAATAAATTAACATTTGCATCACCTCACATAGTTAACATTTTTGTATATTTGGTAAAAGCACCTGAATTTTATTCTCTTAGCAAATGTTTCACATACAACACAGTATTGTTATTAACTGTAGTCTTCATACTGTACATTAGGTCTGTTGATGAAAAGGGTCAAACTCTGTTCTGATTCAACTATGAGTGACCACAGCCTGTGACACAGCCCTCAGGAGGTCTTGAGAACATGTGCCCAAGGTGGTCGGTCTATGGCTTGTTTTTATATATTTTAGGGAGGCATAAGACATCAATCAAATACATTTAAGAAATACATTGATTTGGCTCAGCAAGGTGGGACAACTCAAAGTGGAGGCTTAGTAGGCTATTGGTAAATTTGAACATTTTCTGGTTGACAATTGGTTGAGTTTATCTCAAGACCTGGGATCAATAGAAAGGAATGTTGAGGTTAAGATAAAGGATTATGGAGATCAAGTTTTGTTGTGCAGAGGAGGCTCTCAGATAGCACACTTCAGAGACAGACAGCAGGTTATAAACTGTTTCTTATCAAACCTAAAAGGTTGCCTGGCTCTTAGTTGATTATCTACTAGATCTGGAAGGAAAGGAAGGAAAACAAAGGGGAAAAGTGATCCTCTATAGGATGTGGATTTTTCCCACAAGAGACTTCACAAGGCAATTTCAAGATATGGCAAGTAAACATATTTTGGGGTAAAATATTTTGATTTTCTTGCTTGTTATGCCACAGTCAGATTGGCAAGTAAGTCATGATATACAGGGTTAAACAAAACCCATCTGATGAGTTTATTGTTTGTAGGACATGACTCCTGACACCCCTTAGGCAGGACATTTTGCAAGATAAAAAAAATCAGAGCTGACTTTGCAGGTCTCTAGATTTAATCAGTCTACATAATTGAAAGATTTACACTTTGACCTACATCTCATCATAACCTCCCCATTTCTCCCTCTGGCAAGCACATTTTATTCTCTATTTCTAAGTGTCTGACTTTTTTACATTCTACATATAAGATTATGTATACTTTTGTGTCTGGCTTATTTCACTTAACACACTGTCCTCCAGGTTCATCCGTTTTGCCACAAATAGCAATATTTCCTTCTTTTCTAAAGCTAAATAGCATTCCATTGTGTTTATATACCCCCTTTTTAAATCATCTATTGATGGACACTTAGGTTTTTTCCATATCTTGACTATTGTGAAACATATTGCAATAAAAATGGAAGCTCAAATAGCTCAAAAGGTGCTGATTTTATTTCCTTGGGTTGCATAGCCAGCATAAGTATTACCGGGTCATATGGTGGTACTATTTTTAATTTTTCATAGAGCTTCTATACTGTATTTCATAATGACTGATGCCAATTTACATTCCCACCAACAGTGTATGAGGTTTCTCTTTTTTTCACACCCTCCCCAATACTTGTTTTCTCTTGTCTTTTTGATAATAGTCATCCTAATGAGTATGAGGTTTTATTTGCATTGTGGTTTTATTGGATTTCCCTGATGATTTAATGCTGTCAAGAATTTTTTAATGTGCCTTTTGGCCATTTGTATGTCTTCTTTGGAGAAACGCATGTTCAGGTTTTTGCTCATTTTTTGTTAATCAGGTTATTTGTGGGTATTTTCGTTGTTGTTTTTTGTTTCTGCTAGTGAGTTATGCAAGTTCTTTTGGATATGAACTTATCAGATATATGGTTTGAAAATATTTTCTCCCATTTCATAGATTGCCCTTCCATTTTGTGGGTTATTTCTTTTGCACTGCAGGAGCTTTATAATTTTATGTATTTGCATTTGTTTACTGTTGCTTTTGTTGTTTGAGCTTTTGGTATTATATCCAAAACGTCGTTACCAAGTACAATATCAAACAGTTTTTCCACTATGCTTTCTCTCAGAATTTTTATGTTTTCAGATCATACATGTAAGTCCTTAATCCATTTTGACTTGATTTTTGTGCATTGTGTAAAATAAGAATCCAGTTTCATTAACTTGCATGTGGATATCCAGTTTTTAAAACACCATTTATTGAAGAGACTATATTTTGGTGCCTTATCAAAAATTAGTTGAACATACATTTATGGATTTATTTCTGGGCTCTCTATTCTGTTCCACTGGTCTATTCATCTGTTTTTTATGCCAGTATCATACTGTTTTAATAATTATAGCTTTGCAGCATAATGTGAATTAGGAAGTGTGACGCCAATAGCAAAGACTTGGAATCAACCCAAATGTCCATCAGTGACAGACTGG
The DNA here is from genome assembly GCF_003255815.1 of Theropithecus gelada. Lineage (NCBI taxonomy): Eukaryota > Metazoa > Chordata > Mammalia > Primates > Cercopithecidae > Theropithecus > Theropithecus gelada. Next base: position 11,329,162 of record NC_037686.1, on the reverse strand, counting down.
ATTAAGACAATGCGGCACATATACACCATGGAATACTATGCAGCCATAAAAAAGGATGAGTTTGTGTCCTTTGTAGGGACATGGATGCAGCTGGAAACCATCATTCTTAGCAAACTATCACAAGAACAGAAAACCAGACACCGCATGTTCTCACTCATAGGTGGGGACTGAACAATGAGATCACTTGGACTTGGGAAGGGGAACATCACACACCGGGGCCTATCATGGGGAGGGAGGAGGGGGGAGGGATTGCATTGGGAGTTATACCTGATGTAAATGACGAGTTGATGGGTGCTGACGAGTTGATGGGGCAGCACACCAACATGGCACAAGTATACATATGTAACAAACCTGCACGTTATGCACATGTACCCTAGAACTTAAAAGTATAATAATAATTAAATTTAAAAAAAAAAAAAGGAAGTGTGACGCCTCCAACTTTGTTTTTATTTTCTCAAGATTGCTTGGATCATGTGTAGTCTTTTGTGGTTGTACGTAAACTTGGATTTTTTTTCCATTTCTATGAAAAATGCCATTAGAATTTTAATAGGAATTGCATTGAATCTGCTTGGGGTAGTATGGGCATTTCAACAATAGTAATTCCTTCAATCTACTAGCACAGGATATCTTTTCATGCATTTGTCTTCTTCAATTTCTTTCATTAGAGTTTTATAGTTATTAAGATCTCAAATAAACACCAGAACTTTATGCCTCAAGAAGCTAGAAAAGGAGAACAAACTATGCCCAAAGTTAGCAGAAGGAATAAAATAATAAAGATGAAAGCGGAAGTAAATAAAATAGAGAATAGAGAAATAATAGGGAAAAAAACACAATCACACAAAATTTACTTTTTTAAAGATAAAATTGACAAATATCTAATCTAAGAAAAAAGGAAGACTCAAATTAATAAAGTCAAAAATAAAAGAGGAGACATTACAACTGATGCCACAAAAATAAAAAGGACCATAAAAGACTATTACGAAAAACTGTACCGCAACAAACTGAATCACCTAGAAGAAATGTATTCAATTTATTTAAAAAACATTATGAGAATTCGTTGGTTATATGATTGCATTCAAAGGATGGTAAAGATCAATTTTTTCTCATGAAACAACATGTCCAGAATTAGCGATTGCTGACTTTGCTTCAGCTGCACAAAGATGCAAAATCCAAGATAGATGTGATTCCTTTCACCTTTCCCTCATAATTCTATGAGGCACTGTACTGCAGCTTCAGCCATCATGTTCTTATTCCAGGAAAGGGCAGGACCTATATAAGAAATGCAAAACTTCCCTAGACATCTTCAGATTTCCAATTATGTTTAATTGGACATAATGGAATTATATGGCCATCGCTAACTAAAAAGGAGGCGGGAAAATATTGTACTGCGTTAGGTACATTGATATTACCTTCACCCCTTAAAAGTCCTAATTCTGTTAATAATAGAGAAGGAGGGAATAAATGTTAGATAGGCATGAACACAAGTGAATATAACACAAAGGTGATAAATCCTGAAGCAAAAGCTCCACACTGCAAACAAAATAATACTTTTATCAGTATAAAGAAATAAACCAAAAAATCCAGTGCTAGTTAATTCTAGTCATGAGACAGAACTAACCTGTAGTTGGGACAATTTCTTCATCTTTCATTTTCAGAAGTCAATATACACTATTTCATTTCTAAATTTGATAAAAATAGAGTCAAGTAAAAATTTTATAAAAGGAAAAAGAATTGTGCATTGGTTAGGGTTTTGTTCCACTACATAAAGTAGATAAATCTAAAATAACACAGGCATAAAGATATCTTACTTCTCTTCAATGTAAATAAGCTCCTGATTGTTCAGGGGTTGAACTGGAGTTGCTTGATGTCAAGAAAAGTTCCTGCTTCTACTTTGTGACTCTGCTGTCTTTATGTTATCTCCTGGTCCACAAAGGCTTCCCAAGTTCTAGCCAACTTATTCACTTTCCAAGTGACAGAAAGAAAAAAAAAGACAGAAGAAATACATGCCTTCTTTCTTTTTAGAAGTTTTCCAGAAATCCTATACCACACTTCTGTTATACTTCCTCTATCACACTTAATTATACATCACACCTATTTGCAAACTAATCTGGAAAAACTGTCTCCTGTGTGTACTGCTTTCCTGAATAAATCAGGGAGTACAAATGTAAGATTGGCAACTAGTAGTCTCTGTCACAATTAAAACAGGAATAATAGTGTTTCAAGTCACCAGAAGGAGCTAAACTAACACAGTATTAATATAGAGAACAATAATAAAAACCAAAAAGCAATATAAAATAAGAATAAGCATAAATGGAAAAACCTAACTACGTAAAGAATATAAGTCTTGGGTTGAGTAAAGAAAAAAAAAATTTAATCTATGTCATGAATGAAAAATATACAAAACAACCCAACCCCAAGAAGATCGGGAAAATTATACTAAGAAAATACTGCAGGCTGAGCACGATGGCTCACGCCTGTAATTCCAGCACTTTGGGAGGCCGAGATGGGCGGATCATGAGGTCTGGAGATTGAGACCATCCTGGCTAACATGATAAAACCCCATCTCTACTTAAAAAAAAAAAAATACAAAAGATTAGTCGGGCATGGTAGTGCACACCTGTAGTCCCAGCTACTCAGGAGGCTGAGGCAGGAGAATGGCATAAAATCTGGGAGGCGGAGCTTGCAGTGAGCCAAGATCAAGTCACTGCACTCCAGCCTGGGCGACAAAGGGAGACTCCATCTCAAAAAAAAAAAAAAAAAAGGAAGAAAGAAAATGTAGCAAAAAGATAGCTCAAGTAATAATTTTGATATATGAAACTGTCGAATTAAGGGTAAATTTATAAATGAGACAATAAAAGGCACTTCATAACAAAAAATTTTATATTAAAAATGAGAACATTTGATAGCTGTCATAAATGTATATAACAAATCATGTATCAGTGAGAATATTTAAATGTAAAACAGCAGGAAGTGCAACAGAAATCCACAGAAATATTACAGAAAAGAGAAATATTAAGTTATCTCTGTCAGAAAAGAGATTGAGTAACCAAAATATTAAAATTTTGGAAGAAAAATAAGATACATAATGATTTATACCAACCTATGTATGCTGATAAGAGAAATTAATTTCTTCTCAAGTGTTTTAAAAATTTGAAAACTTGATGTAGTATTTTATCACAAAGAATACATGGACAAACTCCAAAAAGTAAAATAGTATGTAATATATTCTCTGACAAGAAAACAATAAACTGGAAATTAACAAAAGAGAGGACGATAAAGGATAAAAGAAAAAGTTAATTGCTTTAAAAGAGATTAACTGTTTTTATTACAAAAAAAAGGAGGGGGGGGAAATAAAATCAAAATAGAATTTGCAGAGCAGTTTAAAAATACTGATTACAAAAAACAACAACAGGCCGTATTAAAACATCTAGAATTTCTATATCTGGTAAGAGATAAGATCCTCCTGGAAGGATCTTCCTCCACATAACAGCCATAAATCCCAAACATTTTATAAAGGGATACCTACCAGATAACAAGCACAGTTACATAAAGCATGGAAAATTCTTTTGAAGTGTTTATAAATAGAGAAGACTTGCATGTTATGCATTCACAATTTTATGGGAGTTTTCTCTTCTGTTTTTAGTCTAGAGCTACACACAATCAGCATAGCAGGTGGGTAGTGATGGAAAAACACAGTCAAACTTCCCTTCGGTGCCAGAAAAATAAATACAGAAAAACAAGGGAACTGGAAAAAATAATAATCCCAAAGGGCCAGAAGTGGGTCACCAAACTTATTTTACCACATCTATGGCTAATCCCAGATCACAAATGCTCGGGGAAAGCTAAAAGCCACACAGCTAATGACAGATCTGACCTCAGATGAGAGCTGCTGTCCAAGAAGCAGTTTGTAGTTAAAGTTTAATTGATATAATTACTGGCTGAGACAAACAAAATAACATGTCACAGACAAATAACAAAATCCAGTGCCTTTGCAACTTTATTGTCATAATGTACAATATATAATTTAAAATTATGTGATAGCTGATAAGTCATGAAAATGATGCATACTCCAGGGAAAATGGAAATGAATCTGAGATCAACTCTGATTTGAACCATATGTTAGAATTAGCAGGAAAGAACTTTAAAGCAGCTATTATAACCTTTCTCAGTTATGAAAAAAATGGGGTATGATTAATCAAAAGATAGGAAATATCTTCAGTGAAAGAGAAATGATTTTTAAAAGACATTAGAAATGAAACTTTGGAAATACAAATACAACATTTGAAATAAAATTTTCACTGAGGCAACTTAACAGCAAATCAGATAGAGGAAAGAGCAAATGAATTATACAATAAATAGAACTCCTCTAATGTGAAGAGCAGAAAGAAAACTGTACAGAGCCAGAAGGACCCATTATAGAGAGGAACAAAGAATCTAACATATAATTAATTGGAGTTCCATAATAAGAGAAATGATAGAGTGGACAAAAAAAAAGTATATCTGAAAAAATAACGGTCAAAAATTTCTAATTTTTATACCTATTTAAGATCTCGAGCAGGATAAACATGTAAAAGACAATGTTGAAATGCATTATACTCACATGGATAAAATCCCAAACTAAACAGCAAATAAGAAATGAGGAATTAGAGGAGACCATTTCAAAATTTCCTTCCTGAAGGAGTGGTCAGTCTGCAATTTGACTAATATTTCTCCTTCCTAATTCTGTCTTGGCAGATTTTTATTTTTTCTTTTACTTTTCTTTCTTTTTTCTTATATTTTTGGTACAGCATTAGAATTAAAAAATTGTGACTTAACTACATGAGAAATTCTGCATGCTGAGGTAGAAGCACGAAATAAATAATTATACTCGATTTTTTTCAAAAAGGAAAAAACGGTCAGCCTCAAAAGTGCAATGAAACAGTGAAGTTCTTGCATAGGAACTTTTTTTGTTTGTTTGAGACGGAGTTTCGCTCTTGTTGCCCAGGTTTGAGTGTAACGGCGCGATTTTGGCTTACCGCAACCTCTGCTCCCAGGTTCAAGCTATTCTCCTGTTTCAGCCTTGAGAGTAGCTGAGATTACAGGCACATGCCACCATGCCCAGCTATCTTTTGTACTTTTAGTAGAGGCGGGATTTCATCATATCGGTCAGGCTGGTCTCGAACTCCTGACCTCAGGTGATTCACCCGCCTCGGCCTCTCAAAGTGCTGGGATTACAGGCATGAGCCGCCATGCACGGCCCTTGCATAGGAACTTTTGAAAGAAAATCTCTTCATTTCTAGTAAGTAGGATGTCAGAAGTAAAACGGTAGATCTAAAAAAAAGTGCCAGTAGCCCGACAGCTATTTCATTTCCCAGGTCATTATCACAAATCTCCTGCAAATCAGACTTTCTAATGCCTCTCTGAGGTAGAAAATCCAACTGTCTTTATTTAGTCAAGAAAGAAGCAGCAAAAATTGATCTTTGCTTAAATACATTATAACAAATCCTGTTCCTTTACACATTATGGAATCTGCTTTATAGAAACCTCTACCGGAAACTTAATGTCCCTAGTCATACATAATTTCTCTCTTTCAATATTTTTCTAAAGTAAAAATGAATACAACTGTAAGTCACAGTGACATTCATTAAAAAAAAGTCTCCCACTCATTCCTTTAAAAAAATCATCCCTAAGTAGCTTCTACCTTGAAAACTACCATAAGTTCAAATAATTTACTTTAAAAGGTCTAGTAAGTGTGGTGGTAAAATTTTTAAACTTATCTTTTGTTCTTAACAGAAGTTGCTTTTATTTTCTAATTGTACCTGTGGCCTGACATTTCCTCTACACTCATTTCCAGAACTTCTGAACAAAAAAAGAAATCTATGAGCTGACCCCAAGGAGATTGCTGACCATATCTGCCTGTCATCAGTGACAGTTACACATCACTTGGATTTTACAAAAGCAACAAAAAGTAATTTGTTGACTTTTCTGAGTTAGGGTGAATTTACGAAAACATTAACCACTTTTTACAATTTCATTTTTCCTCAAGTTTCTTTTTTTCTTTCTTTTTTTGAGACTCTTCTCGCTCTGTCACCGAGGCTGAAGTGCAGTAACACAATCTCGGCTCACTGCAGCCTCCACCTCCTGGGTTCTAAGTGATTCTTGCCTCAACCTCCAAAGTAGTTGCAATTACAGGAGCCCACCCCCATGCCCAGCTAATATTGTATTTTTAGTAGACATGGGGTTTTACCATGTTGGCCAGGCTGGTCTCAAACTCCTGACCTCAAGTGATCTGCCCACCTCAGACTCCCAAAGTACTGGGATTACAGGCATGAGCCACCATGTCCAGCCCATTTTTTCTCAAGCTTTTGATTCCAAAATCTCTGTGAAAACTGCTCAGGCAAAGTGTGCTATCAATAAAGTCTGCTTTTCTCATGTTGGTCCCCTCTTTCTGATTCTGTTTCTCTCACCTAGTTGTGCGCCCTGGCCTCTCCTGCCCATCACCCCCAAACTCTTTCTGTTCTCACATTCTGACTGGGCCTCACAACATTTTCAAAATCTTTGATTGCAGTCTTCTTTCATATTTAGTTGGAAATAATGAAGCAACTCTTTATTAATGACTTCAGCCATCAGTTTGATTGGTGTCTCCTGAATCCCCTGATATCATAATCTGGCAGTTGATCCGAACTGGGGATTCCTCAAAACAGTTTGGCAATTCTGGTTTTCTCAACAAATAAACCACAGATGTCCTTGGACACCAACTAGCAAAACAGGTCTTTGTACTGGGTCCTTTGTACTATTTGAGAAGTGAACAAACATAGTTACTAAGGCTAGAGTCTAAGCTAAATAATCAAACTAAGACTTTTAGAGTAACAACTTAAAGAATAAAACAGAATGGAATGTGGATGGAAATGGATTTCAAGTCAAAGGAAAGAAAAAAGGAAAAGGAGGAAAGACAAAACTACAAATCCAGACCAAAAAATAAAGTTAAAAATATAGGGTAGAATTGAAAGTGAATAGATCACAATCTAAATTTATAAATTTGTAATCAATTGTAAATGTGTAAATGGACTCCCCCATTAAAAGGCTCTCTGGGCAACAGATGCAGCTTTATGTTGTTCACAGGTGCTATTGTTTGACTGTCTCCCCATCCAAATCTCATCTTGAATTGTACTCCCATAATTCCGACATACTGTGGGAAGGGCCAGGTGGGAGATAATTTGAATCATGATGGTAGTTTCCCCCATACTGTTCTCATGGTAGGGAATAAATCTCACAAGACCTGATGGCTTTATCAGGGGTTTCCACTTATACATCTTTCTCATTTTCTCTTGCTACTGTCATGTAAGTAGTGCCATGATTCTGAGGCCTCCCCAGCCATGTGAAACTGGTAAGTCCAATTAAACCTCTTTTTCTTCCCAGTCTTGGCTATATCTTTATCAGCAGCATGAAAACGGACTAATACAGTAAATTGGTACCAGTAGAGTGGGGCACTGCTGAAAAGATACCTGAAAATGTGGATGCGACTTTGGAACTGGGTATCAGGCAGAGGCTGGAACAGTTTAGAGGGCTCAGAAGAAGACAGGAAAATGTGGAAAAGTTTGGAACCTCCTAGACTTCTCGAATGGCTTTGATAAAAATGCTGATACTGATATAAACAATAAGGTCCAGGCTGAGGTGCTCTCAGGTGGAGATGCAGAACTTGTTGGGAACTGGAGCAAAGGTGACTCTTGTTATGTTTTAACAAAGAGACTAGTGGCATTTTGCCCTTGCCCTAGAGATTTGTGGAACTTTGAACTTGAGAGAGACAATATAGGGTATCTAGTGGAAGAAATTTCTAAGCAACAAACCATTCAAAAGGTGACTTGGGTGCTGTTAAAAGCATTCCATTTTAAAAGAGAAACAGAGCATAAAAGTTCAGAAAACTTGCAGCCTGAACAACACAGTAGAAAAGACAAACCCATTTTCTAAGAAGAAATTTCAGCTGGCTGCAGAAATTCACGTAAGTAACAAGGAGCTGAATGTTAATATCAAAGACAATGGGGAAAATGTCTCCAGGGCATGTCATAGGTCTTCATGGCCACCCCTCCCATCACAGACCCAGAAGTCTAGGAGGAAAAAATAGTTTCATGGTCTGGGTCCAGGGTCCCCATGCTGTGTGCAGCCTAGGGAGTTGGTGCCCTGCATCCCAGTTGCTCTAGACATTGCTAAAAGGGGCCAAGGAACAGCGTGACCCATGGTTTCAAAGGGTGCAAGCCCCATCCCTTGGCAGCTTCCACGTGCTGTTGAGCTTGAGGGTGCACAGAAGTCAAGAATTGAGGTTTGGGGACCATCACCTAGATTTCAGAAGATTTATGGAAACTCTGGCCTACTGGCATGGGTACAGCATGCTTCCTACCTGCTGAGGGTGAATGTGATACACAGAGCTATGATGGTTTCTAATGAGTGGTAAAATTCACAAAAGTTCCAAGTTATTCATGTCAGGATCATTCTGTGTGCAAAGTTTGATGTATTAATAAATGAAGATCAAGTGGTTTCTTGGTCTGTAATTGCAATTTCATTTTTTAAAGTCAGATTTTTTGTACAATTCTATTACAAGTGGCCCAGGTTTAATTTCATCCATCTCCACGAAGTGCTGATAAACATATCTGTAGGCTTGTAGTCTTTGAATTTAAAGAAGAGAGTCTTACCTTTGGTTAATTTTTTAATACACTTCTGCAGCTCAATGTTGACATTAAAATGAACATATGTGTCTTCTTAAAGCCACAGGAGTATCTTGCACAGTACTTAAATCTATATCATTCAGCTCCTTGATACTCACTTTAATATAGTGTATTTCAGGCCAATTTTCCCAGTTCTAGTAGTGAGTAACACCACTCCTGATTCTGCGGACAATTTTGGTAATAGAGTAGTAATATGTGCTGCTTAGTATATTTCAGACCAATATTCTTAGTTTTAGTAGTGAGTAACACTGCTCTTGGTTCTGATAGCAACTTTGGTAATAAAATCATGACATGGTTTGACTCTGTGTCTCCACCCAAATCTCATCTCGAATTGTACTCCCACAATTCCCATGTGTTATGGGAGGGACCCGATGGGAGATAATTGAATCATGGGAGTGGTTTCCCCCATACTGTTCTCGTGATGATGAGTAAGTCTCATGAAATCTGATGATTTTATCAGGAGTTTCTGCTTTTGCATCTTCCTCATTCTCTCTTTGGCTGCTGCTATCTGTGTAAGATGAGGCTTGCTCCTCCTTGCCTTCCGCCATGATTGTGAGGCTTCCTCAGCCACGTGGAACTCTAAGTCCAATTAAACCTCTTTCTTTTGTAAATTGCCCAATCTCAGGTATGTCTTTATCAGCAGTGTGAAAACAGACTAATACACGTAATAGAGTACCAGGAACTCTAGCAGGAAAAGAATCAGGAGACGCTGCTCCAGCACCACCCGGTTCTTCATCTTCTTCAAATTCCAAATACTGTTTTTCACCAGGTACTAAAATTCTTTTTGAGGGGACAGGCTGAACGTCAAGTGGAAATTCTTTATTATATGTAAAAATATTCTTTAGGATTAGTGCTAGTTTCTTCAGGTCCTCCAATTTCAGTTCTTCTTGAGACTGTGTTGAGTGTAAAGCTGTACTTCACAATTCCAAGCATGTTACAACATTGCTTGTGGGTTTCTTTTGTTCTTCTGTGAATTATCGTGTTGAGCTTGGGCCTCTTTTTGTAGAAGTCTTGCTAATATCAGATACTCATCTATCACTTCCACCAGCTGGCTCCAAGAGTCAAAGCTGGTGCCTCGCCTAAAACTGGCTCCCCCAGTGCTGTAGTAGACTCTGGGTCACAAAGGTGACCACTCCTTACCCTGTCCCCTCCTGTTCCTACCCCAGCAAAGATGGGCTTTCAGGTACCATCCTGGCTGGGCCTGACCCCAATATTGACAGGGTCTGGAGGAACCCCTATAGGCAAACTCCGCCACCTTCCAAGGAGCCATGCAAGATTATTTGCAACCACTCTTCTCTTTTTTTCTCTCTTTCTTCCTTTCTTTTTAGTGTGATTGTGGTATTTATTTGGAATATAGTAGGTTCATTTGTTTCACATTGGTTTCAGTTTTTGATTGTTCCTCCTTCCCATGCTTACTGATTAATCTTACATTTCTAATATGCAGGATAAATACTTTAAAATCCAAAACTATACAAAAGGAGGAAGGGCTTCAAGATGGCTGACTAGAGGCACTGGGTACTGCCACCTCCACACACAAGAACCAACAGAGTGAGTAGATATCACACTTTGAATAGATCATCTGAGAGAACACTGGAATTCAACAGAGAAGTGACAAGACACACTTAAAACAAGGAAGAAGGAATTGAAGCAGCCTGTTGGGCTGAATCAACTGGGAGCCTGGAGGGGCTCCTCAATGTAGGACGGAGTAAGTGTGCGATCCCAGCAGTCCCGTTCTCACCACAGGCTCCTGTAATCCTAGCCACAGGGAAGCCCCTCCACCCAGAGACTAACATAGGGCACTGCCTGGAGGTCGCATTGCTCCAGAGAGGGCGCTCAAGCTAGATACAGCCCCATCCCTGATAGCACAGTGCATACAGAGAGTCCAGTTCCCACCACAGGGCATCGTGCCTGGGGGCTCCACAGCCCTGCCCCCACACATCCTCCACACATCAACATTCCCTGCCTGCAGCCCCTGCTGTGACTGGCTGATGCTGTTGCAGGCAGGGCTGAAGCGTGAGCCATTCCAAAGACCCCACTGACCCTGCTGCCCCCAACAGTGAAGATACTGTGCATTTTCACGTGTCCTGAGGACAAATCCCCCTATCCACAGGACTTGCTACAACAGCCAGGGCCAAAGCCTGAGCAAAGTGTGAGCTCCCCAGCTGCCTGCTTAGGGCTGCTGCCACTGAAAACAACCCCACCCCCCGAGTAGCAGGGCTGCAGCACAGCTGCAGCTGCCCCCACCCCAGCATTTCACCTTGGTCCTAGGGATCACCCTGCCCCTGCCTACCATAGCCCCTGCATGCACAACTGAGGGCCTTTAGGTCAGGTCTGCCTGGCCAGCTCAGCCCCTCCAGTGCCAGAGCATGCTGTCCCATCTGGGGACCTAGGGGCCAATCAGTGCTCAGTTGGATCCACCACTGGTGTCACCTGTGCACTCCTGTCAGGGGCCTGAGGTGAGGCCCACCCAACCTGCCACTGCTACCACAGCTGGCACCCACCTGTATGCACCGCCTGTGATCTGGGGACTGGCTCTCAGCCTATCACAGCCAACACCAGCACCAATGTGGACAGCATGGGAGCCAGAGGTTTGTTCAGCCACACCACACCCACTGCCCAAGGCCTTGAAAACTTGCCCACCACTGCCACTGCTGGCACAGAAGCAGCACACCTGGAGGTCCAAGAACCAGCCCACCTGAACCAGCTAATGCCGGGGTCACAGTGTGCTGCCCTGGCGCCCAAAGGCAGGGCTCCCTCAATCTGCCACTGCAAACATGGGCCCTGGGACAGGACCACTTGATGTCCCTGTACCCAGCAAACCTTCACCACAGCCCATCAAATAACAGGAATTGGGGCCTGAAAAGACAGCAATACTAAATTCTGAATTGGTCCTGCCAAATAGTTTGATGTTTCAACTTTCCACAGAACAGGGAGACGTTACGTATATTCACTAGCAATGAAGCAATAAGAAAAGTGAGTAAACTCATCATAAAAGGTCCAAATGAAAGCTTTTCTATAAGAAAAAATTAGACTAGTGTTATTTCCAGTGTTATCCACACACCCTAAATGCAAACCAACTATCTTGAACTAGAAAGGATGAGAAGAGAATCAACGAAATGGGCAAATGCTGAGCTTTGTTTTTCAAATATCTGAAAAGTTGTTGAGTTTTTCAATTTTACATATGAGTGTGTTGTAAAAATGTGCAGCCTGACTAGCAAGCAATAAAATCATCTTGCCAAGTGGTTTTAAAGGTCAAGCTCATTAGTAATTTAAGAAGAATCTGCATCAAGCTAGAAGACACTGCTTCTTCAAATAAATTACACATGATCTTATAAGTTTGGGTTTTATAGCTTTAATTGAATGTTTGCAACACTTATAATGTCACAGTGTTTAAGATTTAACTTAACAATTGCCATCTGAAACTTCTCACGTTATCCTGTAAGTCTTCTAACAAGGTTCAAGTACGTGTGTGGGGGGGGGGGCGGTGTGTGTGTGCGCATTTTTTCTAGATTTTTATTATAGCAAGTCGCAACAGAACACTATTTTCTGGTTTTAACTTTGATGCAATGACTATTCGCAATTATGGAGCACTGAATACATACTAGACATCATATTTGTCACTGGTGTACCAAGATAAATAGGTTGCAATCTTGCACACATAAAAATTTACAAGGTAACAAGGAATACACAGAGGCTCGCTCCTAAGAATAAGTTTTCCTACATTGATCTACATAGCTATCAAATCCATTTTTATCAAGTATCTTAGTTTTTAGAGCGAAATGGGTCCTCAAAACTCATTCTTTCATCTTTTAAAAAAGGAAAGCTGGCCGGGCGCGGTGGCTCAAGCCTGTAATCCCAGCACTTTGGGAGGCCGAGGCGGGCGGATCACGAGGTCAGGAGATCGAGACCATCCTGGCTAACATGGTGAAACCCCGTCTCTACTAAAAATACAAAAAACTAGCCGGGCGTGGTGGCGGGCGCCTGTAGTCCCAGCTACTCGGAGGCTGAGGCAGGAGAATGGCCTGAACCTGGGAGGCGGAGCTTGCAGTGAGCCGAGATCGCGCCACTGCACTCCAGCCTGGGTGACACAGCACGAGACTCCTCTCAAAAAAAAAAAAAAAAAAAAAAAAAAGGAAAGCTTAGGTTGAAGCAGACTATAATTTGCCCAAGTGTCCTTATTACCCCAGAACTGGAAATAAATCTCCACCTTCAAGTCTAAAGCTTTTTCTGTTGATAAAATCTTAGAGGCACACTATTTATTACATGGAACCAAACATTAAATGGTTTTTGGTTAGCAGCAAAGCTAACTCCTGAGAATTTTTCATATTTATGTAAAATATGACGTTAAATAAACATGAACAAAATATTACTAAAGAATTTTGATTTGTCAATAGAAGTTTATCATTTTTGTATTTACTAATTCACTAAACTACTTTAAAATAATTTTTAAGTAATTTATACTATATGGGTTTTACCTTAATTATATACATTTGTACTTAATTAGCTTTATACCTCTCAAAAAATGGTAAAAAAAAAAGAGATACATTTGAAGGTTACATCACACATTTAGATAAGTAGAAAAGTAGTGAAACTCAAATGTGCTTATATTTGTATCAATAATTATAAAAGTATTTAACCTGCAGCACAGAAGTTAAGGATATGTTACCTGCTTTAAAGATTAGAGTTTCAAAAATGGGCTCATATCATATTACAGAGCTTTTTTCCTCACTTCATATATTGAATACTGCTACTAAATAATGGTTCTTTTGCTTCTGTGGTTTTTATGACGAGAGCTTGTGTATTGAGAGTTTTTTATTTTTGTTTTAATCTACAGCTGTTAAAAGCCACAGAATATGTCTCTGCCATACCAAGGGAAACGGCAGGAGACAAAATATTCTTGATCAGTATAAAATGACTACCAGTCTAGACCCTTCAGGTCTCCAGTGTATAGTTTTAATGAAGTGAAGATCTAGGAAAATGATACTTTACTTTTAACATCACCATCTATTTGAAATATGTATGTCTACGTCCAAAGAAAGAACTAACAGAGAAGACCTGAATTTAGTTTCCCAAGTAGAGGTTAAATTACTCTTTTAGTAGCAAAGTACAGTCCAGCAACAATTATAGAAAAAAATTCTTTCCCACATAAAAAAAATGCTCGGAGATGTAAAAATATGAAAGTAATGTTATTTCCTCTCTTTCCTGAACAATACACTTAAAACAATATAAAGCTCCTGATTCACATGAGGCATTTTCTAATGATGGACAGCAAGTTGGATGCCATCTAATGTCAGGGACTCATTGATTCCTTAGGAAATACTCTCTGTTACAGTCAATCATAGTATCAAAAATGAAAGGTTTAAAATTTTGTCATTATTTACTCACTAGTAACTACTTACTGTATATCCATCTATATGCCTGGCACATTTCATTTAGGGTGAAGGTAGGCACTACTTGCTTAATAATGAATATAAGGAAATTGAGACTAACTCCAGAGTGGTTAACTGAATTGTTTAAGGAGATAAAGCAAGTAAGTGACAAAAAGATGTTCTTTCTAACTCTGAAATCTGTTATCTTTACTTATGTTTGTTTGCCCAGACAATTTGAGGTGGTAATACATTTCAATATTGTATGACAAGGAAATCAGTTTTAGGCCTGTCTCTGCCACTATCCAGCTGAGTGACATTAGGGCTGATTACTTAACCTGTTTAAGCCTTTGTTTCCACATTTGTTCTAAATCAATACAGCCAGATCTCAGAAAAAGGTCAATTTAACAGAGATTATAGGAAGGCAAGTTTTTAATTAATATAACCTGTCATTTCAAATCTGTAAAGAGAATTATCATCATATTCATAGACTATATGTGATGATTTTCAGACTATTGTTTTATAAACCATTTAGAAAGAAAAAGATGTCACCGTTAAACTAAACTATGACCAAGTCACTTTCTTTCTGTGATGTAAATTCCTTGATGAGTAGCAACATGATATGGAGCACCACCAAGATTGCGGGTAGGGCATTCTGTGAGTTCACAGGTGATGGTGCAGGCAGGGAAGGCAAATTCATATGCAAAATACATGATCATCCCAGTGAAGACAAGCCTGCTTCCTTCATAATGCGAAAGGTCAATGTATTCAGCCACCCATAGGTGGCTGGCTGGTCCCACAAGCAATGGTGCCATCTTAGGGGCTCAATGTTAGTATCTGTTTTGGCAGATTAGACACTCAGCAATAATAGCAGCCCAATCAGACAACAAAGAGATGCCATGTTGTAAACCTCATGCATAGCCTTCATTGGTGCCACCATGGCCACTATGCCCATGAGCCCACTGAGCAAGCACTGGGGTGGCTGATGAAAGAGGTTAGGTGATATCCTCTGAGTCCTTCATTTTGTCCTTCTAATTAGCAGCCCCGTCCTTAGTAAGATGCCCTTTAGTGGTATTCATGTCAGACATACCTATCTTCATAGTCTGTGCCACCTCCAAGCCATCCAGCTACATGCCTCTCCCTCAGACTTCCTTTTCACCTGCTTTACAATCCTGTTTCTTCTAAGCTGCTGACCATTCAACCAGACTTAGCAACTGCCCTCAAATTGTTGTAGACACACAGTTGACCCTTTAACAACACAGGAGTTAAGGGCAGAGACACTAACGAAGTTGAAAATGTATGTATAACATTTGGCTTTCCCAAAACTATTACTAGCCTACTGTTGATGGGAAGCCTTACCATTAACATAAACAATCGATTAACACATATTTTGTGTGTTACATGTATTATATACTGCGTCCTGACAATAAAACTAGAGAAAAGAAAATGTTATTAAGAAAATCGTAAGGAAGATAAAATATATTTACCGTTTACTAAGTGGAAGTGAACCATCATGAAGGTCTTTATTCTCATTATCTTCACATTGAGTAACCAGGCTTTGAGTTTTTTCTTCTTTAGTCAACTGATCATAAGATACTGCTCGGATGGTGGCCGGGCGCGGTGGCTCACGCCTGTAACCCCAGTGTGTCCGGAATTGGTGTGTTCCTGGTCTCACTGACTTCAAGAATGAAACTGCAGACCCTCGCGGGGAGGGTTACGGTTCTTAAAGATGGTGTGTACGGAGTTTGTTCCTTCAGAAGCTCAGACGTGTCTAGAGCTTCTTCCTTCTGGTGGATTAGTGGTTTCACTGGCTTCAGGAGTGAAGCTACAGACCTTGGAGATGAGTGTCACAGCTCATAAAGGCAGCATGGACCCAAAGAGTGAAAGCATCAGCAAAAATTCATTGCAAAAAGCAAAAGAACAAGCCTCCCACGGCAAATAACCGGAACCGAGTGGATTGGCCCGGCTGCCTCAGGCAGCCTACTTTTATTCCCTTATCTGGCCCCACCCACATCCTGCTGATTGGTCCATTTTACAGAGAGCTGATTGGTCTATTTTACAGAGAGCTGATTGGTCCGTTTTGACAGAGTGCTGATTAGTCTACTTTACAGAGAGCTGATTGGTCCATTTTGACAGAGTGCTGATTGGTGCGTTTACAATCCTTGAGCTAGACACAGAGTGCTAGACAGAAAAGTTCTCCAAGTCCTCACTAGGTTAGCTAAACACAGAGTTAGCTAGATACAGAGTACCAATTGGTGTATTTACAATCCTTGAGCTAGACACAGAGTACTGATTGGTGTATTTACAAACCTTGAGCTAGACACCGCGTGCTGATTGCTGTATTCTCTAGCTAGACATAAAAGTTCTCCAAGTCCCCACCAGATTAGCTAGATATAGAGCTGATTGGTGCACATACAATCCTCCCGCTAGATATAAAAGTTCTCCAAGTCCCCAGCCTGCTCAGGAGCCCAGCTGGTTTCACTTAGTGGATCCTGCACAAGGGCTGCAGGCCGAGCTGCCCGCCAGTGCCCAGCCATACCTGCACTCCTCAGCCCTTGGGCTGTCCATGGGACCAGGCGCCACGGAGCAGGGGGCAACGCCCGCCCGTGGGGGAGGCTCGGACGGCGCAGGAGCCCACCGCAGAGCAAAGGAGCTCAGACATGGCGGGCTGCAGGTCCGGAGCCTTGTCCCGCGGGGAGGCGGCTAAGGCCCAGCGAGAATTTGAGTGTAGCGCTGGCGGGCCAGCACTGCTGGGGGACACCGCGTAACCTCCGCAGCTGCTGGCCTGGGTGCTAAGCTCCTCACTGCCCTAGGCGGGGAGGCGCCGGCCCGCAGCTCCGTGTGCCGGGCCCGCCGAGCCCCAGCACCCGCTGGAACTCATACTGGCCCACGAGCGCCCGCGCAGCCCGGGTTCCCGCCGGCGCCTCTCTCTCCACACCTCCCTGCAAGCAGAGGGAGTCAGCTCCGGCCTCAGCCAGCCAAGAGGGGCTCCCACAGTGCCGTGGCGGGCTGAAGGGCTCCTCAAGCACCGCCAACGGCCGAGGAGGCGCTGGGAGTGATGGCTGCTAGCACATTGTCACCTCTCACCAGCACTTTGGGAGGCTGAGGTGATTGGATCACCTGAGGTCAGGAGTTCGAGACCAGCCTGGCCAACGCAGTGAAACCCCGCCTCTAGTAAAAATACAAAAAAACTTGGCTAGGGGTGGTAGTGGGTGTATATAAGGCCAGCTACTTAGGAGGCTGAGGCTGGAGAATCACTTGAACCTGGGAGGGAGAGGTTGCAGTGACTGAGATAGCGCCATTGCGCTCCAGCCTGGGCGACAAGAGTGAAACTCAATCTCAAAAATAAACAAACAAATACACTTCCCAGTTGAATTGAGAGGAGGCAATGCAGCAGAAGTTGGTGATAAAAGAGTCTGAGTCACCCACTCACAACTTACTTGTACCTTCTATACCTGCCTAAGTCAATTGCCTTTTATGCCCTTTCCGCTTAGTGATAAATCACTAATGCTTATACCCATGTGTATGGCTTGCTAGATAAAATGATATCCACTTCATTACAGGAAACTTAGACTTCATGATCAACGGGTATCACATAAACACTCACTCTCTAGCAAGACCTGAGTAGCTTGTAGGAAGCCTGGAAGGAAACATAGCACAAGGCCCAATAGCAAAACCCAAGAACTTGAAACTGATACTAAATATGTGTAATGTTTTAAAGGAATAAACATAACAGGGAAATGAATTATTAACAAAATAATTCCCAGAGGTAAAAAAACCAATTATCCGAAGCGAAAAATCCACAAAATGGACTTAACTGAAGTTTCAATCTGGCTGAATAAATGACTGGTTAACTTAAAGATATTAAGACATAGAAATGATCCAAACTAAAGCATTCAGAGAAATACAGTTGTTTTCTTTAAAGAAAAGGAAAGTCTTAAGAAAATGAAAATGTGTGAGACAATATGAAGCAGTCCAAAATCTGTTTAATTGGAGATCTAGAAAAGGAAAGAGTAGATAGAAAGTGTATTTTAAAAAATAATTGCCAAAAAACATCAAATTTAATGAGAATTGAAACCTAAATTCCACAAATCTGAACAAACCCTAAGCAAAAACATAAAAGAAACACAAATCAACGTACATGATAATTAAAGGGCAAAAAAAAAAAAAAAATTATCAAACGACTGTGATAAAGGAAAAAAAAACCTGAAAAATTGCCAAAGGAAAAATAATACATTACAAATAGGGGAATATAGATACTACTACTACAAACAGAAATATCACAACAAAAATAAGTTAAAAGTATAGGAAAAATATCATGAAAACTTTAAGTATTAGAAGAATGCTGTATTAATATCAGACATAGAAAAATTTAGGACAGGGAATATTATCAGAGATTAGGAAAAATGTATATGCCATAATGATAAAGGGGTAAATCCATCAAAGACATAACAACACTTCTAACTATGAATGTACCTATTAAGGGAGCTCCAAACTATATAAAACAGAAACCAATTGATGTGGAAGATCAATTAGACAAGCCCACACTTAACGTAAGGGATTTCAATGTGCTTTTTAAATAATTGATTGAACAAGTAAATATTGAACAAATACAGAGAAATCAGCGTGGATAGAGAAGAACTTAAAGCTGTCAATCAATTCAACCTAATTGAAATTAATAAAATATATCCAGCAGTGGCAGAATTCTTTTTTTCTCAAATTCATAAGAAACATTCACCAAATCAGACCAAGAAATTATAAGAATTTGGAGTTGCAGATGATAATTAAAGAAAAATGTATAGCTTTAAATACTAATTTTGGAAAAGAACAACGTTTTCAAATCAATTCCAATCAGTACAATAAGGCCAGATGAAACGAAAGTATCTAGATTCAAAAAGAAGTAAAACTATCTTACTTTGCAGATTACATAATTATGTGTGTAGAAAAATCTTAAAGCACCTACGAAACCACTATTAGAATTAATAAAGCAAACTTAATAAGGGCACATGATAAAAGATGAATATACAAAAATTATTTCAGTATTACTAGTAATAATCAATTAGAAAATGAAATATGGACAAACAGCTTGCAATAGTATAAATATATAAAATAGTTTGAGAGAAATGCAAGATAAGTGTTTAAGATTGGCAAAACACTGCTCAGAAAAATAAAGTAGTTCCACAAAATATAGATAGGCATGTATATACTTTGAAAGATTCAATTTTTTTTTTCAAGCTGAGCTATAGATTCAGTGCAATTCTAATCAAAATGTCATGTTTTCCATAGAGATCAACAAATTAATCCTAAAATTTAAACTGAAATGCAAAGGATATAAAATAGCAAAGTAAATTTTAGAAAGGAGAAATAAAATTTGACTCCACTTTAATTTTTTTTATTTCCAGATTTTATTTTAAGTCCAGGGGTACATGAGCAGGATGTGCAGGTTTGTTACCCAGGTAAATGTGTGCCATAGTGGTTTGCTGCACAGATCATCCCATCACCCAGGTATTAATCCCAGCATCCACTAGCTATTTTTCCTGATCCTCTGCATCCTCCCAACCCGCAACCTCTGACAGGTTCCAGTGTGTGTTGTTCCCCTACACCATGTATCCATGTGTTCCCATAATTTAGTTCCCACTTATAAATGAAAACATATGGTATTTGGTTTTCTGTTCCTGTACTAGTATGCTGAGGATAATGGTCCCCAGCTCCATCCATGTCCTTGCAAACGATATGATCTCATTCCTTTTTATGGCTGCAGAGTATTTTTATGTTGTTTATGTACCACATTTTCTTTATCCAGTCTAGTTGGTGAGCATTTAAATTGATTCCATGTCTTTGCTGTCGTGAATAGCGCTGCAGTGAACATATGCATGTGTGTGTCTTTATAATAGAATATTTATATTCCTTTGAGTATGTATCCAGTAATGGTCTTGCTCCGTAGAATGGTATTTCTGTCTCTAGGTCTTTGAGGAATTGTCACGCTGTATTACACAATGACTGAACTAATTTACACTCCCACCAACAGTGTAAAGGCATTCCTATTTCTCCACAGCCTCGCCAGCATCTGTTGTTTCTTACCTTTTTAACAATCGCCATTCTGACTGATGTGAGATGGGATCCCATTGTGGTTTTTATTTGCATTTCTCTAATGATCAGTGATGTTGAGCTTTTTAAAATATGTTTGTTGGCTGCATGCATTGGACTCCACTTTTAATGATAAATTTAAAATTGCTGTAATCAAGACTGCACGGTGTTTCTAAAAGGATACGTGTATAAATCAATAGAACACTATAATGAGATCAGAAATAGTGAGACATATACGGTCGATTGATTTATTATAAACTTATCAATGCCTTTTTGGAGTTGGGAAATAATAGTATTTTGAACAAATAGTGATCCATATGGAGAAAAATAAACATTGACCCTTATCTAACTACATACACAAAAATTAACTCAAAATAAATCATACACCTAAACATAAAAGCTAAAATCCAGAACTTTTAAAGGAACATCTAGGAAAAAAATCTTTCAATCTTACAGTAAGCAAAGATTTCTTACCTAGGTAACAAGGACAAAAATTTCCAAAATGATTGATAAAATTAACTGAATCTAATTTTTTAGAAGCTATCCCTCAAAGTACACCAAAAAGAAAATGAAAATGCAAGTTAGGATGTAAATATCCTATGTATACCTTTGTTTTTTATGGTCATTAAATTAACAGAAAATAAGCATAGAATAAATAAAATTTCCAAAGACAATAGTCAGTTCCATAATAAATACTAATAAAATTTACAAATCTCTGGTGTGTCTTGAGAAAGAAAGAAAGAGAGAAAGAGAAGGGGCAGAGATAAAATAAATGAACATTATTAAGCAATAAAAGGACTATAACTCATATACAAACACACTAATACCATCGAAGTAGACTTTGTAAACATTTTACAACAATAAAATTGAAAACTTAGATGAAATGAACATCTATATATTCTATTTTTGAAAATACATAACTTCAAAAGTCATGGACATTATGAAAGAGAAAACCTGAATAATTCCAACTTATAGAAATATTATCCCAGTGTATAGAAAAGACTCTACATGTCATTTTTTAGTATAGAATAATCTTAATACCAAAATCTTTCTCTTAATGTATAGGCACTAAGAAAAAGGAAAGTTGCTTTTCAACCTCACTCACAAGCATAGATGAAAAATCCTAACAACTGTATAAATTAGCAACCAAATCCAACGATATGTAAGCCAGTAATACCTCTTGACCCAAGAATATAAGAACAGGTCAACACTGGAAATTCTATTAATGTACTTCATTCAATTTACATATTTTAAGAAGAAAGGGATATTACATCTTTTGTAGTAAAAACTCCTTTTTATAAATTTTATTGTATAAATTTAGGGTATACAACGTGATGTTATGAGATACACATAGATAATAAAAAATGGTTACTTGAGTGAAGCAAATTAACATATCCATCATTTCACATGGTAGCCTTTTTTCTGTAGAAAAAGCAGCTAAAATCTATTCATTTAGCAAAAATCCCAAATGCAATACAATGTTACTAACCATAGTTCTTGTACATTAAGTCTCTAGACTTGCTCCTCCTACATATCTGCTATTTTGCATCATTTTCCTGCCCAACCACATCCCTGGTAACCACTGCTTTATTCCCTATCTCTGGACATTTGACTTTTTTTTTTTCTTTAAGATTCCACATATAAGTGAAACTGTAATATATTTCTTTCTGTGTCTGGCTGTTTTTAGTTAACACGATGTCCTCCAGGTTCATTCATGGCAAATGGCAGGATTTCAATTTTAAGGCTGAATAATATTCCATTGTGTGTTTTGTGTGTGTATGTGTGTATCACAGGTTTTTTAAAATTCATCTGACCATTGATGGACACTCAGGTTGTTTCCGTATCTTGGCTATTGTGACAACTGTTGCAATGAACATGGAAATGCAGATATATTTAGAAGGCTGTTTCCTTTCCTTTGGGTGTATATCCAGCAGAATGATTTCTGGGTTATATGGTTGTTGTTCTATTTTTAATTTCTTTAGAAGCCTCTTGATACTATTTGGATGTGTGTGCCCTCCAAATCTCATGTTGAAATTTCATCCCCAGTGTTGGAGGTGGGGCCTGGTGAGAGGTGTTTGGGTCATCGGAGTAGATCCCTCATGAATGTCTTGGTGCTGTCCTCACAGGAATGAGCGGATTCTCACTCTATTACTTACCACCAGATTTAACTCTTTAAAAGAACCTGGCGCCTCCCCAGCTCTCTTGCTCCCTCTCTTACCATGTGACATGCCTGCTCCCCCTTTGCCTTCTGCGATGAGTAAAAGCTTCTTGAAGCCTCACCAGAAGCCAAGCAGGTGCTGGTGCCATGCTTCTTGTATAGCATGAAATGTGAGCTCAATAAACCTCCTTTATTTATAAGTTACCCAGCAAATTACCCAGCCTCAGATATTTCTTTACAGCAACAAAAAGTGGGCTAATACAGAAAATTGGTACTGGGAATGGGGCATTGATATAAAGATACCTGAAAATGTGCAAAGGCTTTGGAACTGCGTATTAGGCAGAGATTGAAAGAGTTAGGAGGGTTCAAAAGAAGAAAGGAAGATGAGAGAAATTTAGAGACTAGTTAAGTGGTTGTGACCAAAATACTGACAGAAATATAGATAGTGAAGGTCAGGCTGAAGTGGTGTCAGATGGAAATAAGAAACTTATTGGGAACTGGAGCAAAGTTTACCCTTGCTATACCCTAGCAAAGAACTTGGTTGCATTGTATCATGTCCTAGGGCTCTGTGGCAATATGAACTTAAGAATAATGACCTAGGGTATCTCGTGGAAAAAATTTCTAAGTAGCAAAGCATTCAAGAAGTGGCATGGTTGCTTCTAACAGCCTGTAATCAGATATAGTAGCAAAGGAGGGACTTAAAGTTGGAACTTAAAATTAAATGGGAAGCAGAGCCTAAAAATTTGGAAAATTACCAATCTGGCTGTGTGGTAGAAAAAGGAAAGAGCAATTTTCGCAAGAGGAATACAAGTGGGCTGTGCTGTGGAGCAACCACTTGCTACAGAGATTAGCGTTACTAAAAGGCAGCCAGGTACTAACAGCCAAGACAATGAGACAGAGGCCTCAAAAGCATTTCAGAAGTCTTCAAGATAGCCCTCCCCATCACAGGCCAAGAGGCCTAGGAGAATGGAATGGATCTGGGGACCAGGCCCAGGGTCCCACTATCCTGTGCCTCTTCAGGATGCTCCCTGCATCTTGGCCGCTACAGCTACAGCCACAGCCACAGCTCAAATGGCCACCAGTACTGCTTGGGGGCACCACTAAGACTTGGCTGCTTCCATATGGTGTTAAGCCTACAGGTACACAGATGGTACAAGTGAAGGAGGCTTCACTGCTTCTACCTAGATTTCAGAGGACATATGGGAAAGCCTCAGCAGCTACACAGAAACCTTCCACAATGGCAGAGCCCCAACAGAGAGCCTCTACTAGGGCGGTGCCAAGGGAAAATGTGGAATTAGAGTCCCCACACAGAATTCCCACAGGGAAACTGCCTGTTGAAGTTGTGGGAATGGTGCTGCTGTCCTCCCCGATCCCAGAATGGTAGAGTCACTGGCAACTTGCACCCTCAGCCTGGAAAAGCGGCAGGCACCAGACTCCAACTCATAAATGCAGCCATGTGGACTGAACCCAGCAAAGCCATGGGGTCAGGGCTATCTGAGGTCTTAGGAGCCCACCCCTCACACCAGGATGCAGAACATGGAGTCAAGAAAGATTGTTTTGTAGCTTTAAGGTTTAATTTCTTCCCTGTTGGGTTTCAAACTTGCATGGGAACTATTGCCCCTTTCTTTTGGCTGATACCTTTCTTTTGGAATGGGAACATTTACGCAATGCTTGTACCACGATTGTACCTTAGAAGTAAATAACTTGCTTTTAATTTTACAGGCTTTTAGGTGAAGGAACTTGCCTTGAGTCTGTCAGTGAAAAGAGTCAAACTGTAAAATATTTGAAGAGATTTATTCTGAGCCAAATATGAGTGACCATGGTCTGTGACACAGCCCTCAAGAGTTCCTGAGAATATGTGCTCAAGGTGGCTGGGGTGTAGCATGGTTCTATATATTTTAGGAAGGCATGAGACATCAATCAAATACATCTAAGAAATACATTGGTTTGGTTTAGAAAGGCGGGACAACTCAAAGCAGGGACTTCCAGCCTATAGGTAAATATAAACATTTTCTGGTTCACAATTGGTTGAGTTTTTCTAAAGACCTGGGATCAGTAGAAAGGAATGTTCAGGTTTAAGATCAAGGATTGTGGAGACAAAGTTTTATTATGCAGAGGAAGCTCTTAGATAGCTAACTTTAAAGAGAGCAGGTTGTAAATTGTTTTTCATTGGACTTAAAAGGATGCCTGGCTCTTAGTTGATTATCTCCTGTATCTGGGAAGGATGGAAGAAAAACCAAGGAACAAGGAGGTTCTCTATAGAATGTGGATTTTTCCCACAAGAGACTTTGCAGGGCAATTTCAAGGTATGGCAAGGAAATATATTTTGGGGTTAATTTTTTTTTTCCTAGTCTCATAATGTTATGCCAGAGTCAGGTTGAAAGTAAGTCACGATATATAGGATCAAATAAAACCCATCTGATGAGAACTTATGGCTTGTAGCGCATGACTCCCTAGACCTATTCCTAATGGTAGAAATTTATGTAAGATAAAAAATCAGAGCTTAGTCCTCAAGTCTCAGATGAGACTTTGGACTTTGGACTTTTGAGTTGATGCTGGAAGGAGTTAAGACATTGGAGGACATTGGGAAGGGATGATTGTATTTTGAATGTGAAAAGGACATGAGATTGGGGGGTCATGGGTAAACTGATATGATTTGAATGTGTGTCCCCTCTAAATCTCATGTTAAAAATCCATTTCAAATGTTGGAGTTGGGCATAGCAAGAACTATTTGGGTCATGGTGGTGGATCCCTCATGAACGGTTTGTTGTTGTCCTCACAGTAATAAGTGAGTTCTCACTCCATTAGTCACCAAGAGATCTGATCGTTAAAAAGATCCTGTCATCTCTGCCCTCATCTTGCTCCCTCTCTCACTATGTGACACAGTTACTCCCCCCTTGTCGTATGCCATAAGTAAAACCTTCCTGAGGCCTTACCAGGAGCCAAGCTGATGCCATGCTTCTCGGACAGCTTGCAGAACCTGGAGCCAAATAAACCTCTCTTCTTTATAAATTACCCAGCCTCAGGTATTCTTTTACAGCAACACAAAATGGACTAACATACTTCCATACTGTTTTCCATAATGACTGCACCAATCTACACTCCCACTAATGGTGTACAATGGTTTCTTTTACTTTATACCCTCAACTAATACTTATCTATTGTCTCTTTGATTATAGTCAGCCTAATGGGTGACAGGCAGTATCTCATTGTGGTTTTAATTTGCATTTTCCTGATGATCAGTGAGGTGGTACATATTTTAATATACTTGTGGGCCATTTTTATGTCTTCTTCAGAGAAATGTCTATTCAGGTCCTTTGTCCATTCATTTTTTAATCATTTGTTTGTTCACTTTTTTTCAGTTGTAAGAGTTCTTTATAAATGTTAGATATTAATCCCTTATCAGATATATGGCTTGCAAATATTTTTTCCCAATCAGTAGGTTGGCTTTTCATTGTGTTGATTGTTTTTTTTGCTGTACAATATAGTAAAAATTCTTAAGAAAGCAGCAATGGAACGTAAGAGCTTTATCCTGATAAAAAGTGACTATACAAAGCCTAAAATATACATTTTATTTAAGGGTGCAAAATTCGAAGAATTTTTTTAATTTAAGGAATAAGGCAAGTATATGAACTATCACAAGTTCTAATAAATATTATACTGGGGATCTCGGTAGCACATGAAGACCAAAAAATAAATAAACATTACAAAATTAGGAAAGGAAAAAATAATGTCATTTTCTGCAAAGGAATCTACATGAGTCAGTATATCAGACCCAGTATATCCTCAGTCATGTTTCAGTATATCAAATTATCTGGATTAAAATTAATACACAAAAATTAATTGTGTATCTATATGCCAAGAACAAAGATTTAGAAAATGAAATTTAAAAGTACTATTTGTCATAGGTAGCATCAGAAACTAAACTACACAGGAATTTGTCAAACAGAAGATTTCTAGAATTCTACAGAGAAAACCATAAAACTTTATTGACAGACATTTAAGGGAGCCTAAATAAAAGGAGAAATATGCCATGTTTGTGGATTGCAAGTCTCAGTATAATAAAGACATCAGTGCTCCCAAAATTGATCTATAGTTTCAATGCCATCCCAATAAAATCCCAACAGGGTGTTTATGAAGCCTGGCAAGCTGACTTTAAAATTGATATTGTAGATTAAAAGGCTTAAAATTTCCCCCACAAAAAATCTGCAAAAGAACATAATGTGATTTGCCTTAACATATATCAATAATATCTATAAAGCTATAATTAAGCTAGTATAGTATAAGCACAAGGATAAACAATTTGGATGACAGAGTAAAACCAAAATCTCAGAAACAGATCTACCCACAGATAATGCAATTTGCTTTATCACATAGCTGGAAATCCAGATCTTTGAAGAAATATCTATTTTTCAATAAATGTGGCAGAAATTAGGAATCTACCATAGAACAAAATAAAGTTAGGTCCCTACTTCTTATCATACATAAGATTCTATTCCAGTGGAATTAAGGTCTAAGTGTGAAAGGCAAAATTATAAAATTTTACAAGACAATAGGAGAAAAATTTCTGTAACTTTGGGAAAGATTTCTTAAACAAGATACAATAGCATATAATGAGGGAGTCACAAAACTTTGAAGCTATAGTTTAGCCATATTAGCCACTTTGAGTTTGAAACATCACAGGATGAGTAGAGGGCATGGAGTAGAGAGGAGGAAAACAGTGGTTACCGTATGGAGGAAAAGTAGGAGCCAAAGGTCAAGAGCTTCAATAATTTCTAAAAGCAGTAATCAACTCAGTAGATGACAAAAATAAAGAGTATACGATGGTAGTACGGTTGCAGGGCATAGCCTCATAAAAGGTTAAGGTTTCGCATACAGGAGAATTAATGGCACCTAAAGGCCACGATGGAATACTGTGAAAATGGCTGCTGCTTGGTTCAGTAGTATATGGAATACGGAGTTAACATAAGCCCAAAATTGAGAGTGCAGGCCACCCAGGAGATTGTGCCTTGAGGAACCATAGGGTTTCCTTTCTACCAAAGGGTTGAAAAGCTCAGAGGAGGACTAAGAAATTAAGTGTATACATTTACAATGAATTGTTTGTTTTAGAGGCTATAGTTATATAAGTTTGTAAGAAAAGCAAAAGTGGGAAGAAAATAAGAACGGAAGACTCACATAATATAAAAATAATTATAGGGTGAGTTGCTTGAGACTAGGAGGTCAAGCCCAGGAGATGAGCCTTAATCACACCATTACATTCCAGCCTGAGCGACAGAGTAAGACACTGCCTTAAGAAAAAAACCAAAAAACTATAAGTGAATTCATTGCAGACCTTACATTATTACTACTACTAGCAAAGCTTGACAGGAGGAGAAGCATAGGAGAGTTAATTGACCCAGTTTGTAGCCAGAATCAAATCTCATGTGTGTAGTTTCCTATGGGAAGCTGTCTCATGTGTATCCCACTCCAGCAAATCTGAAATATAACAAGATCAGCAATGTGAGCAAATGTTCTGAAGTCTCTTCTGCTTCAGGAAGCCAAATAAAATGTTGGAGTGAATTGTTTAGATGTTCTCAGTCACTTCTCAATTGGTGACTCTGAAATGCCAACGAAAAACAGGCTCTGAAGAGGACCCTGCTCACATCATGAGGCAAGGGGTGCTGTCCACGGAATTTTACCTCAATTATGCATGCCTTGGCTTATAAGTGTGGGTCGTTGCCTGGTAGAACCAGAGACAAATCCTTGATGAACCAAAGGCTATATTAAGGCAAGAGAAGAGGCTAGAAACAAATATTGCATTGTGAGATTTAAAGAGAAGTTTTACAATAACAGTGATAAGCCTAGGCAACATGGCGAAACCCCATCTCTATGAAAAATACAAAACTTAGCCAGGCATGGTGGTGTGCACCTGTAATCCCAGCTACTCAGGAGGCTGAGGTGGGACGATGGCTTGAGCCCAGGAGGTCAAGGCTACAGTGAGCTGTGATTGCACCACTGCACTCCAACCTGGGCAACAGAGTGAAACCCTATCTCAAAAACAAACAAGCAAACAAACAAACAAAAAACAGTGATAGAGATGTCTGCAGAATAGAACTTTAATGAAGCAGGTGTTTTCATGGTTATTCAAGTGGAGCTGAATGATAATGATTTTAATTATTGATATAAGTAATACTGAACTGATGAATGAGGAGTAAATAATTTATGGTTTTTAACATCCAATTACAGTTTTTTCTATGGTGGCTACTAGAAATCTCTCCTATGCTGTCTGCATTTCAATTCTTGCTGCACTGCTCCCCAGTTTTCATGCTCCTTCCCTCCCTTCCTCCTCACATCCATTCATCACCTATTTCTAAAGCCCTGATTTTCTAGCATATAATCCTCTCTTCCATGGGAAATCCCCCAAGAAATATAATTTTTTCTGACCTGACTGCTTCTTAAGAGGAGGAGTCTGAAAGCTTGAAGAATAAAATCATTCATTTTATCTATTTTGTTATCTCTTCCCTCTGAAAAATCTGTTTGACACCATAACAAAGTTATCGCATAACTCTATGTCAGATGAACAGGTAAAAATAAGAACCTCAATATTGATTTGAGGCATCTCAGCCTTTTCTCACTGACTACCAAACTCCGCTTTCTTCTTTGCATGATGGTTTAATCCTTTCTCTTAACCCTGTGGATGGGGTGCATCTGTCCATCTGGCTACAATCATAAAGCTTCTTCTCAAAAAAACTTGCAATTGACGTAGTTGAAGTGTCCACAAGAGCAAACTCATTATTATTAGAATTCAATTTCAATCCAGCTCCTCCATGTCTGTATCATCAGTTTAGAGACAAGGTGGAAGATTCAACCTCTCTTCTTCTTTGTCAGAGTGGTTAGTCCACAAATACCTTCATTACCTCACGAGTGCAATGATGTGAAGATGTCTCAACTCTCAACGTACTTATGGAAACTGGAAATGCCAGAAACTTAATACGCAAGTAGTCATAGTGGTACTACCTCTTAACAATTCAGTTGCTCTGGAAGTGAATTAGAAGGGGTAATCTCTGACTTGAGTGCTGGGCTAGCTCTGGGGATTTTCTCATAGGTGACTGAGCAAATATCTTCTCCCCCACTCTCAGCAGTACCATGTGTGCAAGGAGAAACATCTTCAGCAGTATGAGGGGCACTTGGATCACTTGGAGCTCCCCACTCTGCCAGGCATCTCATTCATAGCTTTACTTGTTGATCCATTATTCCTCAGTCCTTGCTTTGCCAGCTGAGACTCTGAATTTTTGATAAAGCTTGGCTTTGTTTAGTAACTCATGACTATAACAAAAGATTACAGTTGATTCTTATTATTTGCAGTAGTTATGTTCTGAAAAGTCACCACAAGTACTGAATTAGCAAATACTGCACCATTGCTCCTTGAGGAAATACAGTGTTAGGGTCCTACAAGCTTCTGGTCACAACATATTTGTAAACCAGTCAATATATAAACTTACGTGTTTCTGTTTAAAGACACATTATTTAATATACATATTAGTCCATCCTCGCACTGCTATAAAGAATGGTCCAAAACTGGGTAATTTAGAAAGGAAAGAGTTTTAATTCACTCACAGTTCCACATGACTAGTGAGGCCTCAGGAAACTTACAATCATAGCAAAAGGCAAAGGGGAAGCAAGGCACCTTCTTCACAAGGTGGTGGGAGGGAGAAAGAGTGAATGAGTCAAGGGGGAAGAGGCCCTTATAAAACCATCAGATCTCATGGAACTCACTCACTATCATGAGAACAGCATGTGGGAACCGCCCCTATGATTCAATTACCTCCACCTGTTCTCTCCCTTGACACATAGGGACTATGGGGATTACAATTCAAGATGAGATTTCGGGTGGGGACACAGCCAAACCCTATCAATATATATTGTTGATTTATTAACATCAAACTCACAAACGAAGGCACTATATCTCACGGTATGCCCAAAAGAAGTTTCTCTAGCACTGGTGTTTTCTCCATAAGGCACATCACAGTCTTCTTGCACTTTACAGTGCAAGAATTGAAACAAGAAAGTAGAGTGCTGATTTGTTCAACCTCAGCTGGGAAGACATGCCTCAGGCAACTAAAATTTTTTGCTACTATGTGCATATCCGCAAATAACAGTGAAAGTGTCACAGTATTGACTTTGAGGTTTCAAAATTTTAGCAAGTAGACAAATTTGCAAATATGGAACCTTCCAACAAAGATTATTAACTGTATATATTAATTTTCTGCAAGACTTGGCCTACAGATGTCCTTTGTTGGTTTTAATAATGATTATCCAGAGTAGAAGATATGGCAAAAATTAGGCACCAGCTCCTGCATGGCAGTAATAGTCCACAAGACCCAAATGGTGGCTGAACTCCTTAGAGAGACAGGACCTGTGCTTTTCAGTTTTATGTCTTGAAACACTTGCCTGCTGCATTAATTTACGTTGACCAGTGTTGGAATTGAATTTGAGACACCTGCTTTAAAGTCCTCTAGCAGTCTTGTTTTACTCAGTAGCAAATAACCCATACCTCAAATCCCAAATGCTAATGGTCTTAGAATCTCCCAGGAGTTGCCAAGTCCCTGAAGATTCAGGTGCTAATGACTTAGAAAGTAAAACTCTTCAACTGAACCATTGTCCTTTTCTGTCTCTCCAAAAAAGACTTAATTTGTTAGGGAATTTTGAGTCTAAGACTATTGCCTAAAAAACACGTTCCAGTTTACACCTTCAGTTTTGTAAGTTTACAACTTACAAAAGGAGTTGCTTAACCTTCCATAATTTAATGAGTTGACATAATTTTGAATACATTTAGTTATGCTTTTAATAAAACCCAGTCTTTTTTTTTTTTTTGAGACAGAATCTTGCTCTGTCACCCAGAGTAGCTGGGACTATAGGCACATGTCACCATGTATGCATATATGGCATCTTTTATATATTTATTTATTTTTTTGAGGCAGGGTCCCACTATATTGCCTGGGCTGATCTTGAACTTCTGGGCTTAAGTGATCCTTCCACCTGGACCTCCCAAAGTGTTGAGATTACAGGCATGAGCCACCACGCCTAGCTAAAATCCGGTCTTGAAGAGCAGATTTTTCCAAACTTTGTAATTCGAATCCCAGATAGTCCTCTTCCGGATTTAGGTTATTTCAAAAACTAGCTGCACTTTTTGTCCTATGAATATCTAATTCCTTGCACTTTAATTTCAACATATGAGCTGTCATCGCAAAGGTGGGCTTTCAGTTCAGTTCTAGAGTAATGATTGTATCAAAGGGTCACTGAATCTTCACCTTACGTCTAAAATAGAACATGATGCTTTCTAAAATGTACACCTTATAAAGCTAAGTCAAGTGGTTAATCTGGGTATAGTGACTATTCCAGAGAAAAACAAGTCCAACCAACCAAACAAACACCTTGGGTAATAATTTATCACAGGTTTCCACTTTTTAAGGGAAAGCATTTTAACAAAAACTTTCCTAACATCCATCTTAGCAGAGATTTAAACAAAGCACTATTTTTTTTAAATTAAGTTCTGGGAGACATGTGCAGAACGTGCAGGTTTGTTACATAGGTATACACGTGCCATGGTGGTTTGCTGCACCCATCAACCTGTCATCTACATGAGGTATTTCTGCTAATGCTCTCGCTCCCCTAGCCCCCACCCCGCAACAAACCCTGGTGTGTGAAGTTCCCCTTCCTGTGTCCATGTGTTCTCATTGTTCAACTCCCACTTACGAGTGAGAACATGCGGTGTTTGGTTTTCTGTTCTTGTGTTAGTTTGCTGTGAATGATGGTTTCCAACTTCATCCAGGTCCCTGCAAAGGACGTGAACTCATCTTTTTGTATGGCCGCATAGTATTCCATGGTGTGTATATGCCACGTTTTCTTGATCCAGTCTATCGTTGATGGGCATTTGGGTTGGTTCCAAGTCTTTGCTATTGTGAACAGTGCCACAATAAACATACGTGACAAAGCACTATTTTAACAAAACTACTATCTTCTTTCTTCAATACCTGTTTTCAATGTTATGATTTTCTCTTCTTTACTTCCCCCCTTTACAAGCGGTAACAGAAACTACCTCAAAGTCCTACTGTCCAATGTGCAAATATTCCTGATTCTCACTTCTCTGAATCTCATCATATTAACATTAAATTTTAAAAATGTAATATGGTTGAATATTTATCTATCTCTTCTACTATATTAGGAATTATTTTAAGATGGAAACTAGGTCTTGAGAACCCCTTGTATCCTTAGGAACAAGCTCATGGCTGGTACTCAATATATATTGATGTTGAATGTTCACTTGCACAGGTTATTGTCAATGTAACACTTGTATGAGCTTAGTATAGAAATTTTCAACATTGACAAGTCCCTTCAATGTATGAGGTAGTGATGTAGATTATTTAGATTAAGTGATGTCAACTGGAAGACTTGGATTGAAGAAGCTTAAAACTTTTGCTCTTCAGGCAGTTAATCTTCAAGATTGATGGAATCTTATTTTTAGATCATGAAAAAATATATAGGCAACTGCTTTAATAGTTATTAATGGCAACTGTCAGGCATACGACCATTGACTGAAGATGAGTCAGACAGGCCATAAAAAACATCTGAGTCCCGAATACAAACAGGAGAGAAAAGGTTCTATAATTGTTTATGGGTTCACCAAAGAGGGTCTGCTAATTAAATATTAGAGTATTTACCTGAAACAGTCATCATGGGAAGCTAATGACCTTATTCAAAGGATGCAAACAAGTTATCACCTGTTCTATCAGTCAATAATACTTAAACAAGCAATTTCCATCACTGTAGGAGCCCACAAGTAATTCAGAAGCCACCAGATTTTAATTAGCTTCAAAGCCTACATACTGGGTGGTAAAGTTTAGCCATCCACCTTTTTGTCATATAAAAGTCAGTTTAAAATACAAAATATGGTGTCAAATTGTGCATGTCTCTGTACATCATTCAATCAATGTAGAATAGGAAGAACAGAAAGAAACAGAAAAAAGAGATGGTCTGTTTTGCTAGCATTATAATGCACTCCCGGAAGAGTAGGAAAAAACTGACTAAGGAATGAATAATTTAATCAACACCTCTCTTTACTTTCTAGCTAATGGTCTTATCAGAAAATACTAAACATGACACAGTATGAGAACACAGTGAGCAGGAGAGATCCCTCCACCCCACATGCTAGCTATGATGTGTTAATACTGTGAAATATAAGGCTGTTTCTATAAAAATGTATTAAGTTTTAGGATAGAAAATTATACAATTATAAAGACAAGCATTTAACACTAACTTTATGAACAGTTGTGATTATTTTAAAATAAAATGATGTAGAATGCTTTATAATGAATTATTATATTATTAAGAAAATAATTTTATCATTTTATTATAGGGAAAAAAGACAAAATTGGATGTCTGTCAGTGCAATTGGGAAGGGAAACCTAGAAG
Organism: Theropithecus gelada; assembly: GCF_003255815.1. NCBI lineage: Eukaryota > Metazoa > Chordata > Mammalia > Primates > Cercopithecidae > Theropithecus > Theropithecus gelada. Next base: position 11,295,401 of record NC_037686.1, on the reverse strand, counting down.
CTGTATTTCTCTTGGGAAAGTTTTTCCAAAGCAAACTAAAAAAATTAATTCTTGATTAAATTTCTTTCTCATTCATCCTAACATTATCAATAGAAGCCCTTCCAAAATAGTCACAAAATCATGAATAAAATTCCTTCACACAAGATTGAGTTTCTGTTTTTAGAAAGATTACTTTTATGTAGGAGTTTTATAAGAAGACTAAGATATTTTCTAAACATTTAAATGCTAACACTCAATAGAACTTGATTAAGTAATAACCAAACTACTAAAGGGTAATAGTTACATCAACACGTATTTCTTTCTCTCTCCCTCCCTCCCTCCCTCTCTCTTCTCTTCTTTTTTTTTCTTTTCTTTCTTTTCTTTCTTTCTCTCTTTCTTTCCCTTTCATTATGTTTTTAAACAGTTTTATTACGGTCTAATTCACACACAATACACTGTGCGTATTTGAAGGTCATAGTTTAACAGTGTGTAACATGTATCCACAAGTGAACTCATCACCACCATCAAGATAATGAACACATTCATCGCCATTGTCAATCAAATAATCTCAAGATTCATACATTTGGAGAGGAGAGCTTTATTTCCCATAAAGGGTTGCAGCATGTAGGCTGGCCATCCTGACAGCTGGAAAGCAGAATCCATGCTGAATTTATGCTGGACAGGAATTTATGCTGGACAAGTTGGCCAAGTATACATATTCAGTAGGCTACAGGGGGAGCTATGAATATTCACAAAGACAGGCATATGCACATGCATAATAAGCAAGCAAGCATGTTACATGCTTCCCATGTTCACTTTGGGATGGAGACTTAACATGTAAATGTATTATAATTAGTTTCTATACCTCAAAGGAGAAAGAGGGACACAAAGGCATTCAGTGTACAGCCTCTGTGTACCAACCAGGACCAGTTTATGGTCAATGGTGTCTTATCGGGGGAAAGTTACTGAAATCGGTCTCTTGTCCAATCAAAGCTGTAGTTATGGCTTGTGGAACAGGGGCATCAGTCCGTGTCTGGCGATAGGTGAGCCGCAATTGTTTCAATATTGCTTATCTCAAGGCCAGTGCAGTGCTTAGCTGCTACAGAAAAAGGAACAACCCTGTAGCCCTTAGAACATAGTTTATTCTGTAAGTGTAGAGGTGCATGACTTAACCCTTGCCTGGCATAGCTTTAGGCCTTATTTATAATTGGTATCTTATTGCCTCAAAGACTCTGTTCTGTCAGTCGTATGTCTGTATTTTAACACCACCAAAATTTTCTTATTGAGCTTTTGTGATGCCTCCTTCCCTCTCTTACTCTCTTCTCAGAAGCAGGCAACCACTGATCTGCTTTCTGTCCCTATATTAGCGTGTAATTTCAAGAGTTTTATGTAAATGGCATCAGATACTGTGTATTTTTTATCTGACTTTTTCAGTTAGAAAAATTATTTTGAGATTCATCCATGTTGTTGCAAATATCAATAATTCAGTCATTACTGAGTAATATTCCACTCTGTGTGTGTGTGTGTGTGTGTGTGTGTGTGTGTACAATTTGTTTAGCCAATCACCTGTTGGTGGGCATGTGGGTTGTTTCTAGTCTTTGGCTGTTATAAATAAAACTACTATGAACATCCTTGTCTTATCGGATCCTTAGGGGGTGCTGCTTTTCTAGCTGGAAACCTCTGTGGCTGGTGGTACTTTTGCCGGAGATTTGCTCAGGCCCACTGAGCCCACTCGTCCTGGCAGGCTGTGTTTGGCTCATGCTACCAGCCTGGATGCCACACCTCCAAAGAGACTGGAGTGGAGCAGTGACAGGTACATGAGAAAGAGAGCATGGGATCCGGGCACCGCACAGTCAGGCATGCTGGCTGCTGCATTGGGGTGGGCAGCTCCAGATGCCAACACACTGCGAGTCTGCTCTGGACAAGGCATACTGCAAGCAGCTTCCATGGTTGGCACCAGAGAATGCAGTGGTGCCCAGAAGCTTGGAGACTCCAGGAACCACAGGGCCCCAAAGGAGGAGTCACAGCCATGGCTCAGGGAGCTCCCAGGTCTGGGCTTCCCGAAGGACGGCAGCTCTTTTCTCCTCTCTTCCCTCCTCCTTGTCGCCCACAATGTGGCAAGCAAGGGATGTGTTTCAGCACTGTTTGTACAACAGCTCTTTTAGCCTCACCATTTGGTGGGTCCTGGGGTCTTGTCCTGCGTCCAGGAAGAATGAGAGGGCTTTACTGAGCAATAGAACAGCTCAGAGGAGACCTGCAGTGAGCAGCTCCTTTCTGTAGTTAGGGTGCTCCAACCAGTGTTCAGCATTCAGGAGAAAGGGTAGCTCCTCTCTGTAGGCAGGTTGTCCCCATGAGTGTTGAGCTCTTAGCAGAGAGGGTAGCGCCTCTCTGCAACTGGTCATCCCATGCTTCCTGTCCTCTCTTCATCCTCTGCTAGAGTCTGACTGAGTCCGGGAGGGTTTTATGGGCCTCTGAGGAAAGGAAGTGCATGCTGATTGGTCCCTGGGCAGTCGTGGGTGGGCCTAGGGAAAAGCACAAGTTCCCTCTCTGGTTGGTGGGACTGGTGGCCCAGACCCCAGGCTTCAGGCCCTACCTGGTTTGAAGGTGGGGCTTCACCAGGGACTAACCTTACCCTTCTGTCCAGGAGTCTGCCTCCTGCCACCATTCATGGTGCCTAGACTGTTCATGCCAAGGGGCACCTGCAGGCCAGTGCCAGGCTGTCCTCAGGCCCTCCTTGACCTCCCTCCCATGCTTGTTGGTGCCCAAACTCCAGAGGGGAGGGGGCGAGAAGGCAAGGGGCTGGTGTTGCAGCACTGTCCCAAGCTCACACACACCCAGCCAGGCTGCACAAATGTTTACCCTGGCTCAGCCCCATCCTTGCTCCAAGACCAGAGCAGGCACTGGAAGCAGGGAGAGCCCAGGCAGTGGGAGCAGACATCTCCAAGAATGCAGGGGTGAGTGGGGCTTCCTGGGCCCCGAGAGTGCGGAGATGCCTGGGTCTGCAGTCACAGCTGGGCAGTTACAGCTGCACCCAGGGTGGGCAGGACTCCTGCTTGCTCCCGGCACCCAAGACCACAGGGAGGCCCAGGTCCGCAGCCACCACTTGAGTTGCTGCCTGCCCCCGGCTCCTGCCAGCTCCATGGAGCGTGGCACCACTCCAGGCCCATCTCCACGTTGGAGCCTCTCTCTGCCTGCCCCTTTGTGCCCAACTGCACTGCTCCCTCACCAGCAGGCGACTCGACCCAGCCCCACTGCGGCGGCCCCCAGAGTGGCAGGCTCCAGAGGCCTCCCAGGAGTGGGCTCCGGGAACTGTCTGCCTCCTCCCCACACCACCCCTGCAGCAGCAGCAGGCAAGAGTGACAATGCGAGGCCAGGGTCGAGAGTGGTGGAGGTTCCAGGCCTGGGAGCAGGTCCTGCCCAGCCGCACAAAGGTACGGGCAGATGTCTCAGGGACACCAGGACACGGGGGACGTGGGGCACACAGGGCTCCCACGTTTCCCACAGCCGCTCCTGCTGCCACTTCTGCCGCCATGGACACTGCCCACCCCCCCCCCGCTGCAGCCAGTGCAATGCGAGCAGTCGCTTCGGATGGCCCACTGCTGCCATCACTTGTAAATGATATAATATTTGGGGGTAACTACTCAGGATTATAATGACTAAATCATATGTCAAGTGTCTGTCTAAATTTTACATTTCTGTAAGCAGTGTGTGAGTTCCAATTACTCCACATTCTTACCAACACTTGGCATGCTCAGCCTTTTACACTTTAGCCATTTTAATAATTAAATTTAAATGTAATGAGTATTAGAATATAGTGATATTTCACTGGGATTTTCGTTGGCATTTCCATAACAACGAATAATGTGCTGTTTTCATCTATGTCATGCGTATCTTATATTTGGAGAGTGACTGTTCAAGCTTTTTGCTCAATGTTATTGGTTATTCATTTTCTTATTCTTATGTTTTGAGAGTAATATATAACACAGACTACAAGCCCTTTAACAGTTATGTGTTTTTTAATTTTTTTTTTTTTTTTTTTTTTGAGACAGAATCTCACTCTGTTGCCAGGCTGGAGTGCGGTGGCATGATCTTGGCTGTCTGCAGCCTCCGCCTCCTGGGTTCAAGTGATTCTCCTGCCTCAGCCTCCTGAGTAGCTGGGACTACAGGCGCCCGCCACCACTCCCAGCTAATTTTTGTATTTTTAGTAGAGATGGGGTTTCACCATGTTGGTCAGGCTGATCTCAATCTCTTGACTTCTTGATCCACCTGCCTCAGCCTCCCAAACTGCTGGGATTACAGGTGTGAGCTACCGTACCCAGTCAAATATTTTCTTTTAGTCTCTCTTTTGAAGAACAAATGCTTTTAACTTTGATGAAGTCTGGTTTTCATCATCTTCCTTCCTAAATTGTGCTTTCAGTGTCATATCTGAGAAATATTTGCCTAATTCACAGTCATTCATATTTTTCCCCTATGCTTTCTTAAGGAAGTTTTACAGTAAGAGGTTTTAATTGTAGGTATATGGTCAATTTTTTCATTGTGGTAAAATAGACATACTATGAAATGTATCGTTTTTATTATTTTTAAGTATATAATTCAGTGGTGTTAGGTACATTAACATTGTTGTGCAACTATCACCATTATGTACCTCCAGAACATTTTTGTTTGTTTGTTTGTTTGTTTTGGATAGACAGGATCTCTCTCTCTCTGTCTCCCAGGCTGGAATGTGGTGGTGTAATCATAGCTCACTGTAACTTTGAACTCCTGGCCCCAGGTGATCCTCCCACCTTGGCCTCCCAAAATACAGTGATTGGTGCTATAAGCCACCGCTCCCAGACTCCAGAACATTTTGATCTTCCCAAACTAAAACTTTACACCCATTAAGCAATAATTCTGCATTACTCCCACTCACAAGTCCATGTTAACCACTATCATACTTTCTATCTCTATAAATTTTACAATTCTAGGTACTGCATATGTCTTAGTGTGTTTGGGCTAGTATAACAAAATACTATAAACTGAGTAGATTATAAACAACATAAATTTATTTGTCACAGTTCTGGAGCCTTGGAAGTCCAAGATTAAGGCACTGACAGATTTGATGTCTGGTGAGGGCCTATTCCCTGGTTTAGGAGATGGTGCCTTCTAGCTCTGTCCTCACGTGGTAGAAGGAGCAAATAAGCTTCCCTAAGCCTTTTTTATAAGTGCACTAAACCCATTTATGAAGGCTTTACCTTCATGACTCACTTTCCAAAAGGCCCCTTCTCCTAATACCATCACCTTGGGGGTTACTATTTCAACATATAAATTTGGAAGGTGAGGAACACAAGCATTCAGACCATAGTATCATATAAACGGAAATGTACAATATTTACTTTTTTCTGTCTGGTTTATTTCACTTTGCATATGTTTTTAAGGTTTATTCATGTGGTGTGTATAGGAATTTCTACACTATGTTTTGTTTATCCATTCATTCATGGATGGACACTTAGGTCATATCCACCCTTTGGCTATTGCAAATTATGCTGCTATAATAAACATTAGTGTACAAAACCTGTTGAAGTTATTGTTTTCAATTCCTTGGGGGTATATACCTCAAAGTGAAACTGCTGTTCATAAGGTAATTCTATGTTTAATTTTTTTGAGAAACTGCCAGACTTTTTTCCACAATGACTGCACAATTTTACATTCTCATTGGCAATGCACACAGGTTCCAGTTTCTCCACATCCTCACCAATACTTCTTATTTTCCATCTTTTTAATGTTAATCATCCAAATGGGTAGTATCTCATGGTTTTTATTTGTATTTCCCTGATGATTAGTGATGTTGAGCAACTTTTCATGTACTTATCGGCCATCTGGCTATCTTATTTGGTGAAATGTCAATTCAAGTCCTTTGTCCATCTTTGAATCAACTTTTTATTTATTTTTTTGTTATTGAGTTGTAGGAGTACTTTATTTATTCTACACATTAGCCCCTTATCAGATATATAATTTGCAAATCTTCTCCCGTTCTGTGGGTTGTCTTCCTTCTGATGATAGTGTCCTTAGATGCACAAAAGTTTTAAATTTTGGTGAAACTCTCTATCTTTTCTTTTGTTGCCTGTGCTTTTGGTGTTATATCTGAAAAATCATTGCCAAATCCACTATCATGAAAATGTTCTTCTGTTTTCTTCTGAGAGTTTTAGAGTTTTAGCTTTTATGTTTATGTCTTTCATCCACTTTGAGTTATATTGATTTATTTTCAAATGTTTTCTTTGTGTTTTTTTTTTTTTGTTTGTTTTTGAGACGGAGTCTTGCTCTGTCACCTGGGCTGGAGTGCAGTGGCCGGATCTCAGCTCACTGCAAGCTCCGCCTCCCGGGTTTACGCCATCAAATGTTAAACTAATCTTGCAATCCTGGATAAAACCCACTTGCTCATGATATATTATTTATATAATGTTGGATTTTATTTGCTAAACTTCTATTAGGAAACTTTGCACCTATGTTTATGAGAAAATTTTCTCCATAATTTTTTCTTGTATATCTCTTCATGGTTTGGGTATCAGGATAATTCTGGCCTTATGGAATAAGTTGGGAAGTGTTCTATCCTCTGGAATCATGTGGAGGACTTTGGGTAGTACTGCTATTATTAAATGTTTGGTTTACCAATGAAACTCTCAAACTTAGAGGTTAGTTTTATAGAAAGAATCTTAACTGAAAATTTAATTTTGTTAATAGATGCAGAGAAAATCAGGTTTTTCCTTTAATTTCAACAGTTTGCACATTTCATCAGAATTGTTTAATTGAATTTATTGGCAAATAGTTGTCATAATATTCCTTTACTATCCTTTTAGTATCTGTAGAATCTGTGCTATGTCTCCGCTCTCATTCCTTGTATTAGTAGTTTGTCTTCTCTCTCTCTTTTTCTCTCTCTGCATCTCTCTCTCTCTGTCTTTCTCCTTACATCCTTATCTCTCTCTATGTATCTATATCTATCTGTGTCTCTTTTGCCTGATCAGTCTTCCTAGTTTTATCAATTTTATTGAACTCAGAAAATCAGCCTTTGGTTCCATTGATTTTCTGTTTCTTTTTCCTGTTTTATATTTCATTGATTTCTGCTCTGATTTTTTTCTCCTTTTGCTTCCTTTTGGTTTCATTTACTCTTCTCAGTTTCTTCAGATGGAAGCTGAAGTCCTTGATTGTTCTTTTTTGTTTGTTCTTCCTGAAATTCTATGGGTTTTGTCTACTCATCTTTATTTGTTCTAATTACATACACCTACTTTACTAAATACATTCAATGTTATAACTGACTTAGAATGCAACATTTGCCCTTCCTTCTTAATCTAGAAATAACTTCATTTTTTTTCAAGTTTTGAATATTTTCTAGGAATTTTCTTGGGTGAAGGGGATGTTATAAACAGATAACAAACATAATCCACTCATTCTGAATTCTCAAAAACCTTTAAATTTTTCTTTGTCTATGTAGAGGTAGCAATAAAGGTAAGGCATTACTCTTAATCTCTTTCCTAACACCGTTTCTTACATAGTTCTCAGATTTCTTTCAGTTGATTTTCTTATGACTTTGCGTGGAGGTTTTCGATCCGTCCCCACCCTATATTCTTTCTCTCTTTCTCTGGACGCCTGTGCTGTCTGTTGGGTGAATTTATATATGTTAGATTACTTGGGTTTATATAACAGCTCTACCCTTATTCATGGTAGGACCTTATCCTCTTTAATCCTCTCATTTGTATAATAAAGTGAATAGTACTGTAGCAAGAATCATGCATAAGCTACTTAGTACACTGCCTGGTACAAAGTAAAGGCTCAAAAACTACTTAATAGCAAGTATTGGAAATGAGCAAATAGACTATTCATGTGTTCACCAGTACTAGTGAAATCTGATAAAAGAACTGCTCTTTTTATAAACTTGGTTAACTTACAATACTTCACCAAGTATATCTATTAAATTAAAATTTATTGAAAATCTTCTAACACTTTTTTTATGTTTGTCAGACACAAATTACAAACACACACACGGAGAGAGAGAGAGAACACAATTCATACCTTTTTCATTTCTTTTGCCTGTTTTTTTTGTTTTGTTTTGTTTTTGTTTTTGTTTTTGTTTTTTTGGCACTAGCTAGAACCTCCAGTATAATATTGACAAATTGGTGAAATATAGTTAATCTCTCACTTACTAAACATGTGCTGAGAACCTCAAGGATCACCCACTCTTCCAAGTTGTTGGGGAAACTAAATTCTAGTGATGGGAGCTAGGCAATAAGCAAATAAATAAGAAAAATATAGGAAGTGACGACTGCTGTGATAAAAATAAACTGGGACTGGAACTGGCTGCTTTGGTCAGGCAATCAGAAAGGCTGTTGCTCATAAGATGCTATACATGTTGTGATCTGAAGGACAAGGAGCCAGGTCTCAGAAAAGAGCATCCCAGGCAGATAAGGCAGATGGAGAGCCCCAAGGCATTAATGAACTTGGTCTGTTTGAGGAGCGGAAACAACGCTGCTATGGCTGGAACATGCTGTCAAGGGGGAAGGAAGAGGCAGAGCCAAGACCACAAACGACCTTGGAGGCAAGATAAAGAGGCTCAAGATTTTTATCACAAGCGCCATAGGGAGACCAGAAGGATTTTAAGCAGACTATGATGTAACTTGATTTATTTTTTAAAAACATCACTTTGGCTGGTGTTTGAAGAATGAAATATAGAAGGACCATTGGAGAAGGTAAGAGACTAGGTTAAAGACTACAGTAGCAGCCTAGCCAAGAGCTGTCAGGTGTTAGCAACAAGGGTTTAGAAAAAGTAGGTACAAATTATTTCATCACCCAGGTAGTGAGCATAGTAACCTATGGGTAGTTTCTGGGTCCTCACCCTCCTCCCACCCTCCCTTGGACACCAAACCCCAGCAACACGCAATTTACCCATATAACAGACCTGCCCATGGAGCCCCTGAATCTAAGTTTGAAGGAAAAATAATAACAATCATAATTTTAAAAAAGAAAACAAAAAGCAGGTATATTTCAAATGCAATTGGAGAATTGAGAATACTTCCCAATGCAGTGAATTTGGCAGAGGCAAGAGAGAAGGACACTTAAATGTAATGATTGTAAAAGCTAAGTTAGCTATAGCATACTTCAGTTCTAAATCAATTATCCGTGATAATATATTTCTATTTTTCCTAAAGCTATACGAATAATAAAGTAACATATTTAAATATCACGTATCTTTAAGGTTCACATCCTGTCAATGTTGGTGTTTTTAAATAAATTCAGCTTCAAATGCTCTATCGAATAAGCCGGAAAAGTTAGTGGCTTATAAATGAATGGGACTGTCAGTGAGGACACTCACTACCACACGGTATTAAAATATATTGATTTTTTAAAGAGAGACTTGGTAAAATGTGACAAATTACAACCTACTGAAATAATGACATTTAGATTTCAGTGTCTTATAGGAAAAAGGAGTCGATAATATTTCTCATTTATTGTATAAAGACCTCCATTACTTCTACCTTTTGCCATCAGTTAAAGGTTCATAACCATTAAGAGTTGCAGCTTAATCTAGAGACATGATTTTTGGGCAAAACAGAGGGACCTGTTCTCTGTGTTGCTGGATTTCTAATGTTTCTTTCCAGTGTGAATCTGTTAGCTGAAGATCTGTGATTCAGGAAAGAAGCTTAGAAATCATTTTAATCTATGAGTACCCTTTCTCTCCACTCCCAAGCAATCTGCAACAGTTCAACACCTGTTTTGAGTTCCTAGCTGTTCATATGATTACTAGTGAATCATAATCAAAAAGGCAACCACTATGCATCCCACTGCAAGAGGCAGTGCAAATAGACAATAAATAATTTTCTTTGGCTTTCTCAGCAGTAGAAACAAGGAGGAATGGCAAAATTACCAAAATAAAATGTTGATCTAAATGGCCACATTATACTCTAAGAGAAACCTTCTCAGAAAAGTTACTTAACTTTGCATCCCTACCTAAATTTAGTACTATGTTAACCTACCCCCAAAACATAAAATTCTATGATTAGGGTCAGATATGAGGTGAGACAAATAGCTTGTGAATAATCATGTACTCAGTTTTATTTTTTTTTTAACATCCAAGTAAAAGCAGCAATAATATTCAATGAGTATCTAAGAAATGTGGCAAAGTGGACATGAATTTTGGCTCTGCCCAGAATAACACTGTGAACTTGATATTGCCAAGAACCCTGTTTTATCCCTTGTGACATTAGAATGATAATAAAATTATCCTTAAAAACATAGAACAGATTACATTTAACAACATATTCCTTTGGGTTGGCATCATTGTCGGGTACCATATTTTGCCTCATGGTGGCAAAATGTCTCCCAGCAGCTCAAGGCTTATATGTTGGCCTTTCAGAATCCCATTGAAAGATAAACATGGCTCTTCCCTGATGTCACTGTCAAAGGTCTTGGAATGAATCCCATGTGCATGGATTGAGTCATTGAGACACAGAACCCATATCGTGATTGAGCAGGACTGAACTATGTCCTACCCATCCTTCCATTCAGGAAGGGAGTCCAGAGCCTTACAAACAACACGGAATGAGGAGGGAGAGGGGTTGTGTCCTGAGAGAATCACAGGTATTTGCCATAGAATCTAAATTCTATAACTCTAACTCTGTATTTCCTAACTTGGCGTGATACCTTGAAGAAGTTTCTAAAGTTCTCTGTGTTTCAAGATTCTCAATTAGAAAGTAACATAACAATTCCTACTTTATAAAGTTGCTGTGAGATTTTGATAAAATTATATATATTTTATATATTTTTTTATATATATACACACACACACACACACACACACACACACACACACACACACGAAACAAGCCTAGCTCAGGCTGGGCATATGGTGGGTACTAAGTACATTTATTTATTTCTCTCCTCTTTCTCTCAGGAGTGATGTAGAGTAAAGACAGCATGTATTGATGCTGGAAGACAGTTATAATAGCTTCACTATTTCTTTTCTATGTCAAGCTTAGAGCCATCCACATTTTTTCCTAATATTTCTTGGTTTTGAGCTACTTCATCATCCTGGTTACTTTAACCTTTCATCATTCCGCTCAAAAAGTAATGCCCCGTTCAGAACACAGTATTCTAGGTTTGATCTGTCCAGTGCAAACTTGACTGTAATCTCTTTTGATCTGAAAGTACTTTCATTGGCAACACCTGAGATTTTCATGACCACTGTTGTGACACTTAACTCCCTACAGGCATTTGAACCCATCAATAATACTCTAGGCCTTCTCTACAAGTCAACTGACTGGCAAACTATGTCTCTTTTTACCCATGCCTATGAAATTGCCCTTTGGAGCATGTGCTGAAAATTCTATTCATACTCATTGTTATCCTATTAGATCTTGACATTTATGCTTGCTGGCATCCTTTTAAGTATGGATAAACCTCTCATCAAAGCTTCATGTCATATACGAATTTTACCAGTGTTCTCTGGTGTCTTTATTTTCAATGAAAACAAAATCGAGACGCAGGTGGTGATGGGATCCTTCAACACAGCATATGTTTCTCTCTCATTTGGGAGTGGTCTCACCAACAGCATCCTAGTCATGTAACCAACTCTGAACCCTACTCTATACTATCATCAAACCCATATATATATATATTTTCATAAAGGTTTGTGAAGAAAGTTCATAAACTTTCTTAATACTTTATACTTCCTTCACAATAGGAGCTCCATTATGTAGGAATTTGTACTGCCTAATCAAAGCACCTAGCATCTAGCCTGTGGAAGCAGAGGCACATCCAAGCAACTAAATGTTGGGAAAGAAAGGTTATGACCACTAAGATAGTATATCAAATAGATTTCAGATGAAACCAATAAAAATCAGATTTAGACAAGAAGGCTGAAGACCAGACTGATGAGATTTTGAGTTTTGAATGATGGATGTTAATAGATCTGTTCCCAATGGAGCAATATACTGGCCTCACTGTTCTAGGGAAAAAATATGGTCATTTATCAAATCTGCCCCCTCCCAAAATAAAGTGACTCACCTGTGTAACATATAGTAACCTAAAGAACTCTGCTGTGAGACCCCTCCAGAATGGTGCAGAAGTCAACAGTTGAGGCTGTTGGGCGTGATGAAATAGGGCCTGGCTCTAAAGACCCCCACTAGCAATGCAGAATAGTGAAGGCAGTGACCTTCTTACTGTGTGAGCACAGGGAACCTGTTCTAGGAACCCCCAGAATACCAGACTGGGATAAACAGCTGGGAAAAGGGTTTGGTCCCTGTAACTGCGCTCAGTAAGAGAAATGCCCCAGAAACTGGGCATAACTAATAATTATTCTCTTGGCTTGGGAGGACTTGGGGAAGTTTGGGAATAGATGTATTTAATATAACCAAAATACTAACAGTGATTACGGCTATGGAGATTTACAGGTATTGAGATTGTGCATAATGAGTAATTTCACTATTTTATTTATCTATTACATATATTCTCTTAAAATTCCCTCTAATGAGCAGGATTTTTTAATCACAGTAAAGAATAATAAAATTAAACATATAATTTACCGAAACACGGTAGGATTCTCATATGCTTCATTAGCATCCTGCCTATCCAATAGGCAGAATGGTTTAGTCTTGAAAATTCTCCTCAGTGCAAAAGAAACAATCTTTTGAAGCAAAGTTGGAAATAGGATGGAAGAAGAAGCAGAAGAAGCAGAACCAGTGTACATTAATGCTAATTCATAGGAATGAAGATTTTTTTAAATGATGATAAAACTTTTGTTTCTCCCTTCTGCAACTGAGCTGTGATGAAGGAATGGCCTCTGAACACTCCAAAATAAGTAATTACTATTCATTTAAGAAACATATTATTCCCTACAATTTGCAAGTTAGTTTGATAGACATTGAAGAAGATTTGGAAGAATAAGAGAGACTTTATATGTGCATAAAATTTGTAATTCAAGGTTCATTATGATAACTGACATTTTAATAATTCAAAGAACTATAGGAGTTCAAAGGGAGAACTCCTTTTAATCTAAATATCTTAAGAAAGGCATTATAAAAGAGACGGCATTGTGCCTGGGCTTTGGACAATAGATAGGACTTCAACAACAAGAATGAGAGGAAAGTGTCTAGTTTAGGCAACACTGTAGGAGACTGTGCAGTGTGAAGAAATAGGAGGGGGAAGCCCTCTATTTCTTCAATGAAAGATTTATGGGATAATGAGTGATAAAAGGAGTTTGGGATCAAAACGATGATCTAGGGAAGTTCATTTGGCAGCTAATCATGATTAATTGAAGGGGAGAGCCACTGGAAGTAGTGTGACTCCTTAGGAAGCTATTGCAACACTAGAAAGAGGAGTTAAGAAGAGCCTGAGCTAAAATTGAGTAGTAAGAACAGATGGGGGAAATCGAGGTTAAAGTAATGATTGAAAGGGTTTGCTAAATAGATAATGTTCAGAATGAGAAAATTTGAGAAGAAATTGAAGGCCTGCATTCTTTGGACTGATATTTGAAGTTCATCAGGTAAATAACAATTCCCAGAGAAAACATGTGGCAAGGTGGTAGAAAGGAATGGAGGAAAGACACTGGGGGAGAGTGGGAAGACTGAGGTCAAGGCAATGATGAATAATCCAGAGAAAATAGAAACATCATAGTCATGGAGTCCAAGCAAAGGCAAAAATCAAGAAGCAAGTAGCCAAAAGTAGCTCAGGATGTAGAGAAAACAGGAAGGACAAATAAAGATAAAGCCATTGGATGTTGTGAGCAGAAGATTACTGCTGATTGTTAAGTAAGGAGGGTAGAGCCCAGGCAACACTTCTCCAGCCCATGTGGGTTCTGAGACTGCTGAAGTGATTAAGGACAAGGCCTTGTGAGAAGAAAGAGGAATACACCCAAGAAAAGTGGGATTTCGGATCATAAAATTTTGTTACCTGCACTTAGTATCTATTTCACATCCTAAGTGCAGGTAACAAAATGAGCCACAGAGACTAGGGGTGAACATCTAACAGAGATCAAGGGATGTGTTGATGAAGAAGAGGCTAATTTTGCAAAATTCTGAATCCAGCTGCAGTATTTCTATGGCATGTGATTTGGTGCTTTGATTTTGGAATGTGAGGTTGGTCTTAAATTGTTGGGCCTGCAACAGACATGTTTGAATAAAGTAGACAATGGAAAAGTCTGGATGCTGAATGTTAGGGTTGAGGTAGAGTAGACAGTGAGAGAGCATAAGTAGTATGTAGAGATTAGAGTTTTGTGAAGTTTGGGAGTAAAGGAGGGATTTACTAGCCAGGCATGGTACTGTGGTCCCAGTACTCCAAGCTAGTCAGGAGCTGGATGTAAGAAGATCATTTGAGCCCTCGAGTTCAAGGCTGGGACCTTGAGCTAGGACCACACCACTACCCTCCAGCCTGGGTGACAAAGCAAGATCCCATATTTGAGGAAAAAAAAAAAAAAAAAAAAGATTTGCAATGGCCAAGGAAATATTTTTAGGCAACTTTTTAAATTTTTTTTTTTTTCATTTTATGCTTGTTTAGGGTAAGGTGGTCAAAGCTGTCCAAAGAGAAAACAAAATCTAGTTGAAAGGAAACTTCCTCAAACAAGAGAGGAAATTAATTTAGGAAACTAAATTCAGATGAGATTTAAAAAATGGATATAATCTAGCAAAGATAGAATAACTACACTTGAAAAAGAAAAGGGGTTTAAAAATAAAGAAAATGATCAAAATGTTCTTCGTGCAGAAGATGAGTAAGAATAAAAATTTTGCAGCTGAGAGAAAAGAAGTTCAAGCAGTGAATGTCAGGCAGCTTTACTCTTCCTAATGAAACTGGATTTTACATCTTCTGTTAAGATTAGTAACACACAGGGGTAGAATTGTTGGCTTGACATTAATGGTAAATATGAGGAACAACTTGTGAGGAAACAAAAGTGATGTGAGGTGAATAAAATGAAATGGAGAACAGCAAGGTGAAGTGAGGGGGCTTGAATGTGAGTGGCTGCGGACAGAGACTTATTGCAGATTTTCCCTGCAGTGCTTCACAACCCAGGAATAAAAAATTATATGGTGCCTGTGTCCCAGGACACAGATGCCACAGATTCATTTCACTTCCTTTTAATGTTTAATTCCTCCGGATACACAATTTGACTTCTTTGTATTTGAACTTTCAGCATCATGACTATAGGTACGTCATTTTTTTTCTTTTATGTTTTTCCTTTTATATTTACCTGCTGAGGTTTTATTTTTGCCAAAAAACTGTTTGGCTTAAGAAAACACATGATTACAGTATAAATAAAATTGTCCTCCAGGGAAGAAGGGGCTCTCTTTCTTTTTTTCCCATTTTTTTTTTTTTCTTTTTTTTTTTTTTGAGACGGAGTCTCGCTGTGTTGCCAGGCTGGAGTGCAGTGACGCTACCTCAACTTGCTGCAGCCTCCACCTCCCAATTTCAAGCAATTCTCCTGTCTCAACCTCCAGAGTAGCTGGAACTGCAGGCGTGCGCCACCACACCCAACTAATTTTTTGTATTTTTAGTAGAGACGGGGTTTCACCATGTTGGCCAAGCTGATCTTGAACTCCTGACCTCAGGTGATCCAAGAAGGGGCTCTCTTCCTGTGACCAGTAGCTCAACAGCATATAAGGCCTAGCAGGGCTGAGCAAAGCTGATTCTCAGCCACTGACTGGAGGCTATGGGTAAAGTCTCTAGACATTGAGAAAAGAATGAGCAGAGTTGGGTTTCACGTGCCATTTTGTGGCAGAAACTTACCCTTCTTAGGTGGAGTCAATTTTGAACTTTTCATAGAATCTCTTTCAGAATTTTCATCTGCACAACTTAGAAAGCCTTGTGGTGAGATAACTGCACTTGTATTTTTAAATCTTCACAGTAGAGCTTATTTTGTACTCAGGGGAATGCCCATTGAAGGTCAGAGGAGCCCTGAGCTTCCATCAGCTGTTTGCTTTTCCTGCATACAAATGTGTAAACCTGTGCTGTGGCTTTATTAGCATGAGGAAGTTCGGTAATCCAGGTTGTTAATGACCTTCCATCTTCCCTGAGATACTTGAGGATATAGCCTAAGGCAAATCATTAAAGACTCATTTGCATTTTTCAGAGCCATTATTATAAAATGTATAGATAAGAGAAACAAAAATCTCAGAAGACACAACAATGAAGCTTACCTCCAAAGCCCTTGGATAAGGTTCCGGAGACCTTAAATCTATATATTCAAATAAAATTTACATTGAAACTGCAATTATGACAAAGCAGTATCTTTTGGGTCCCAATTACCCCACCAAATAACAACTTACATTGAGTGTCCTTAAAATATAGAACATTCCACAAATATATTATGTTTTATTTATAAGGAAGGCATTATATATATTATACTGGTGAAAAATTAAAATCGGAAATGTTTAAATGACTTGTCAAACTTGCATGGCTCTTAAGTTGCAGAGCTAACATGAAAAAAGGGTACCTCAATTTTGACTTCAATCCTCTTTTTGCTGTATTCCATGATAAAGTCAGGGGTAGAATCTGCCATGCTGGTCACTTTCCAATTAGAGTGGGTCACTAGAATCCAAATCCAAGTCAGAGATTTGGATTCTAGTGCCAGTTATGTTCCTAATGAGGTATGTGATCTTAAAAAGCCATTTTCTCTCTCCCGATAAAAGTTTCATTTTCTGTTAAAAATAATAAAAGAAAGAAAAGAAAGGAAGAATGGACAGACAGGAGGAAAAGAAAGAGAGAAAGAGAAAGAGAGAAAGAGAAAGGAAAGAATATTACATTCAAAGCTATTTTATTGAAGAATAAAAAAGGAAAAAGCAAATTAACTTGCGTTGTAACTGCCTAGAATCCTCCTCCAAGGAGGCAGAGTCATTTCTAATATCCATCTCACTAAAAATGGGCTTGAAATGAAGTACGGTAAAAAAAAAAAAAAAAATGAGTGCTCCCAAGAGCTTCATACCTGACTTCCAAGATTTTCTAAACAGATGATCACATCTGTGGCTGAGCTGGCACACACATGCTCCAGTCGACAGTGAAGTTCTACACTTGCTCTTAGTGATCACTTATACTCAGTGGCTATTTTCAGTGGCTTTAGAAAGAATTGTCCAGGATGAGGAAGACAGAAAGAGAAAAAAATGACAACTCTTGATGAAATTCCTGAGGATCTCCTATTCAGGAATCTAGCACGAACTGGAGAAATGAAAGGATAAGGTAGGACAAGAGACTGTCACCTATGAAAATATCCCAGGTTGTTTACAAGCTTAGAGGAAGTTGCTTAAGAAGGGGCAGATTTCATTACAGGAAAAGATAAACTGACACCCAGGAGGGTAGGAAGTAACTCATGTCAATCACCTCATTACAAGAATAATACTAGATGATTTTATCAAAGCAAAGTCATTTCCCAGACTCTTCCTGAGACAGAATGGTGAGTTCAAGATTACAAAGAACTACTACATGCCCAGTTACATGTAGCAGGGAGTAGGAAAACCAAGGTGTTGTCCAGAGTGACAACCTACCTGCCTGAAAAAGGGAAGGAAATAACAGCAAAGGGGAATAAATGGACCTGAAAGAAGCATCTTCTGAGACCCCTTGATGAAGCTCCTCTGCTAGGCTATGTGGTTACAGGTTTTCAGACAAGAGGTCAGATGGAATGAGACAGATGATGTCCCACTCCCGCTTTATTAAAAAACTAATGTTTTTTAACAGAAACAATCAGACGCACCTCAGAGGACATAAGCTGGAGAGTACCAGAAGATGAGGCTGTGGAGGACCCAAAGGGCAAAGCTATGCATCTTTCCTCTGGATTTATGAGAGCAAAGTGGTCAGTCAGCACAAGGATTAGTGGGTGGATAGTCAAGGAAGACCGAAAAGCCATAAGCTCCCCACTTTTATCCAGACCTCCACTGCCCTCGGAAAGATTCAATCATGAGAGTGAAAATGAAATTTGCTATTGGGATATCCAGATATCATCCAGCCAACCAGTGAAATTTCCTCCATCCTAGATATCTCTTCCACACTTCTTTTTATTTCCTCTACTATGATGTTCTCAGGCAGTTGAGGGATCTTCCTTCCTTCCTTCCTTCCTTCCTTCCTTCCTTCCTTCCTTTCTTCCTTCCCTCCTTCCCTCCTTCCTTCCTTTCTTCTTTTTTATTTTTTGAGACAGGGTCACGCTCTGTCACTAGGATGGAAGGCAATGGCACAATCCAAGTAGCTGTGACCACAGGCATGCACCACCACACCCGGATAATTTTTAAATTTTTTTGTAAAGACAAGGTCTATTATGTTGCCCAGGCTGGACTCAAACTCCTGGGCTCAAGTGATTGTCCAACCTCAGCCTTCCAAAGTGCTGGGATTACAGGCGTGAACCACTGTCCTAGGCCAACTGGGGAAATCTTAACACATTGCCCATAAAACTGTGGGGGACACTGCACACTTTGCAGGTACTGCTGTCTGTCAGCTGGCAATCAGTGGTCCAAACAGACAGAGCTAAAAAGTCAAAGTCTGACCCATTCATTCATTATTTTCTTACTAGTCATTGTTTTTGGTTTTGTTTTTTTACTTTATGTCATTATCTAAAAATATTTCAAAATCCTTGAAATGAATTAAAATAGGGAGAGTTTTACCTTTACCCTGTGTCATGTAATTCTGCCCTATTTCACATGTTTTTGACCCCATGCTGCAGCTGTGGATGCCAGTCTTGTTCAACTTCACACCACTCTTTTGCTAGGCAATGCCTGGCCGACCCCACAACCAGACCTGAGGCTTTCCAGCCTGAGCCATGTACTCCTTGGGAGTGGGGGAATGGACTGACAGGTAGGGTTAACTTGTTCTGATTCATTCTCTGATGTACTGAATGTTGCCATCCCAGAGTTGGCCTCCTACAGAGATCCAGAGAAACTTGGTCAGCTGAGTCAAGTGTTGAAGGCAAGCAGTGTGGGCAGATTGCTGAGGTTATGACCACCAGGCCTGGAACGAGCCCCTAATTAGATCAGGTTGGAATAGATGCTTTTCCAGTCATGAAGCTTAAAAACCCTACAGGCTTTGGCCAGGTCTCTTTCCCCAAGTCTGACTTCTGACCCTGCTAGATCCTTATGTACCGCCTAGAATGTAATGAATAGTAGTGAGGCATCCACTTCTTTTCCATGAGTTTCTCATAATAAACACCCTTCCAGATAGCCTGGTGTGAGCCTTCAGGTCATTAGCTTCAGTTGCCTCAACAAAAGACTGTTTTAGTTTCAAATATTTTGAAATATTTTTAGATAGTGACATAAAGTCAAAAAACAGTGGACAGTAAGAAAATAATTAACGACGGGTCAAGCTTTGAATCCGCTGGTGAAAAAAGAATCAGCTAAACACATGATCAGTTCTTGTTTTTGAGTCTTTGTTTTCAAGCTGTAAAAAGCTCTATTTATCGCCTAGTGATTAAAATGAGCATCCTCACTTGTTAATCTTCCTGTCAAGGATTTCTCTGATGATTTTCTTGAAAATGAAGTGTACCCCAGATTTCAGTTTGGCTTCAGTTTTGTCGTGTTTACTTGTGTTTTCTATCTTCAACACTTGCAGAGAATAGAACTAATACAGTCACTTTAGGTCCCAGGAAGCCTTGCAGCAATCTCTTTGGTTCCTCGCAGAACGCAGGTGTGACTGGAGCAAGGCAGCTGGATAAAGAGCTAAGTGGAGTCGTGGCCAAGCCAAGCTGGTCGTGGTTGCATATGTTTAGGAATCACGGTTTATCTGGAATCCAGGGGGATACATTGTAGGGTGAAGGAAAAAAAAAAAAAAAAAAAACCCAAACTCCAGAGGTAAAGTAAAACTGGAAAGAGGTTATTCAGATGTTATCAATGAGAAAACCAAGAAGAAGGTTGAGGTGTGGACTGCTTCAGATAGAACTTGGACAGTTTTCTGCTATCACCGTTCCTAACAAATTTGACTGGCCATATCAATAGCCACTCTGTCCATGAATCATTGCTCCCTGAATATCTCCGCAGTCAGGCCTCTGTAAGGGTGGAGAATGGATGTTGTATGGATGCAGAAACCAGACCTAAAATGGTATGCTGTTTACTTAATGTTGATCTCAGCAGTAGCCACGTGTAAAACTACAGCCAGAGAGATGAGGAGACTCAGCAGCAGACAGAAAGCAGAGCCCAGAACACAGAGGAGGGCCTCGGGAGAGCTGCAGCAAGCCGAAGGCAGAGGCCCACGGAAACCTCCTTTTTGACACTCTGTTCTCTGGGATGCTTTGGATACAAGGTAGAAAGCCAAGGACCCATCTATATAGGGAGGAAAAGATAGGTTGGTAGGCTGAATAACGCCTTCTCAAAGATGTCCATTTTCCAATCCCCAGAGCCTGTAAATATGTGACTTTCCAGGGCAGCAGGTACTTTGCAAATGTGACCTAGTAAGGGATCTCGAGATGGGGGGATTATTCTGGTGGGTCCAGCAAATCACAGCATCCTTATAGGAGGGAGAGGACACATGGAGTTAGAGGAGATGTGACAAAGAAAGCAGAGATCAGAGAGGGAGAAAGAGAGATTCAACATGCTAAGCTGCTTGTTTTGATGATGAAAGAAGGAGGCCACGGGCCAAGGAATGCAGGTGGCCCCTAGGAACTGGAAAAGGCAAGGAAACAGCTTCTCTCCTAAGCCTCTGAAAGGAACATAGACTTGTTGACACCTTGATTTTAGCACAATGAGACCTATTTTGGACCTCCAGAACTATAATAATAAGTTGTATTGTTTTACGTCTCCAAGTTTATGGTAATTTTCCACAGCAGCAATGAGAAACTAATAAACAGAAATATGGCCATTCTTATAAATGTAGCTTGATAGGGTTCTAGGTGGTCATTGGTCGCATAGTAAAGACCTAAAAATTTTTAAAGGAAACCAATTGCAAATCTGAGATTGTGCCAACCTACAGAATTAGAGAACCAGTGCTTTAATATATTTACTCTGTCTAGAGGTTCAATTGGTCCTAGAAGCCAGTGAGACACTGAACAAGAAATTTGGAAATTAGTGGAACCATAGAAGAAGAATCAACTCTGTCATCTCATTCCTTGAGGTGTTCCTTTATAGTCATTCATTTATTCATTGATTCATAACACTCAGTGAACCAGACTGCTAAATGCTGGGGCCAGAGATGAGAAGACAACAGCTAAAATATTTGACCTCATGGAGCTGTGTGTTAAACTCCATAAAACAAGTGTGAACTCTTCTTCATGAGGAATAGCCTCTTCACTTTCTTTCTGCTTGAGAATCTACTGATGCTCAGTAGATGCCAAAAATGCACTCGAGCAAGGCAGATTCAATATGGTGAAAAAGGCAGGGTTTTAAAAAGTGGTACCTGATGCTTATAATCCCTACAATGAAAACATGAAGATGAGCTATAGAATGATGTGAGTAAAATGCAAAATAACACACCCACACTTTTGAGAACCTTCGTCTTTCAGAGGCCCTGAAATCACGAAAGAGCCCTATGTTAGAAGGCACAGAGAAAAATACACTTCTGCTTTAAGCTGTAGGAAAAAGTATGGAGCTATATTAGGAGCTTTACCAAGCAGATTAAAGAAGACAGCTGCCAAACTTGAATCATGTGTGTAGACTTGAGATTCTAAAAATCGCTGGAGAATTATCTAGAAAGAATGGTCTGCCTCCAATTGTAGGTTGGATCTTAGAATTCAACATGAAGGAATGAAGAGGAAGAAATTAGAACAGGGTTTCTCCAAAAGGCTCCAAGGCAGGATTTGGCTTCCCTGGGCCTCATTGGAAGAAGAATTTTCTTGGGTCACACATAAAATACACTAACGCTAATGATAGCTGATGAGCAAAAAGAAAACAAAAATCTCACATTTTAAGAAAGTTTACGAATTTGTGTTGGGCTGCATTCAAAGCCAAACAAATCCTGGTCCTCATGCATCCCACTGGCCACAGGTTGGACAAGCTTGCTCTAAAGGAAGTGAACAACAGGGCAGAGCTAGGCAAACATTTTCTGTAAGAGCTAGATAGCAAACATTATAGGCTTTGCAGGCCACAAGGTCTCTGTCACAACTACTAATCTCTACCGTACTAGTGTGAAAGCACCTATAGATAATATGTAAATTAAAGGGTGTGACTATGTACCAATAAAACTTTATTTACAAAAAGAGGTAACAGGTCATATTTGGTCCACTGGCTGTAGTTCACCAGTCTCTACAATAAGGTACAGGTTCTCTTGCAATGAATTGAAAACCCAATGACATTTGTGGTACCATCCCTCCCTCCCATATCCATGGCAAAATTGCTATATGAAGTTGAGCAATTTACCTAACTTTTAGTAAGCCTCTGTTTTCGCATCTTGTAATAGTGTCTGTATCATAGGATGGTTGTGAAGATTGAATGAAATGGTGAATTAAAACACCTAGTAACCTGCCTGGCCCCTAATAGATGGCACTATTGTTATGGTCGTCATCTCCAACAACCAATTATTACAAACCGCTGTAACCAATTACTGTGCACTTTACACATCCACAGGGTCACTACCCATTGCCCTGCTCTGGCACTAAAGCTGAAACTTACATATCAGTGTTGCTCTTTGTCGTTCTTGAAACTATTCAAAATTCTAGCCTCCTCCTTTTCATCTCACACAAGTTGTTTTCTTGTCTTTTTAGCTAACTTTAAAAGCTTTGAAAAAGCAAAGTCATTGTATAATAGCCTAAGGAACACAGCAGGCTATTACCAGCATTCTAAGAGTTTAGTTCTGATTTAAAAATGAGAATGAGGTGGGGGAAAAACCTCAGCAGAATTACTCTGTGAGGGCGGAGAGAAGGTAAGCAAAGGAGCTATTTCCGGGAACTGAAGAGCAGAGCAAGACCTGTAGAAAGTTGGGGATTCAGAGACTGGGGAATTTCTGATAGTGAGAACAGCATGACAGGAGCACATTCATCCTTTTGTATTTTCTATAGGCTTTAGGGTTCCTTCATGGAGACTCAGATACCACCAATCATTACGGATGGGACATACGCATGAACCGAGGGGGCAGATGCTGCCTTTAAAAATTATAAGTCTTCTGGGCAAGAAAAAGAAAACAACAGAATTTTTTCCTGATTACATACATACAATTCTCTTCTGGCCTCCTTGCATTTTTTTTCTTAAATCCAGGATTGGGTGTAGCTGCCCAAAAGAATAAGTCTGAACTCAGATATCAGTGGATGCCTTTTTGTTGTATGTGCCCAGAGCTCTTCCTCTTGTGGGAACTGCCTATTTCTCATCCCACCATCAAGGGATGCACCAGGGGTGGAATCAGAGCTGCCTTACAGCTGGACTAGAAATGCTGGAGCTTTATCTCTGGGGGAGCCTGGGTATCTGGTGTTTTACTCTTGGCCGGGATTAGGGTAGTAAGATTTATGATGTGTTGTCTCAAATCCCAAATTCTCCCAAAGGACACCTACTCCCACTCCCACAACACATTTAGTCTACTGCAATGTTCCTGAACCATGTGAGTAGTGTTCATTTTAAACTCAAACACTGCAAGGCACCTGCAGACAGAAGTCTCAGAGGAGTACTTTGCTCACTCAGAGCAAAAGCGAAAAAGATAGTTTTCTTTGGTGCTTTCGCACCATCCCACATATGCAATGTTTTCATTCCTGATGGTGTTAATATTTTCCAATTTCCAGGGGGGGTACATTATTAGACTCACGAATTATCTTATAAATAAATAAAGTGAAATGTTCAACTTCGCTAGAAACCATACAGAAGAAAGCTAATTTCCTACTAAAAAATAGTTTGGGTGGGGACATGAAGACAGAGAAATTCGAACATTTCTGATAGAAAGCTGAATTGATACAAACAGTTTAGAAAACAATTTAGAGATACCTAGTAAAGCTGAAGATGAAAGGTACAAACCCTCTGAGTCTGCAGTTTAAATTCTAGGATGTTCCCCAGAAAACACATTCACACAGGTGCACAAAGATGTTTGCTGCAGCAACCTTTATAATCACAAAAACATGGTAACCAATGGAGCATGGGCTAAAGTTATTCATGCAACAAATAGGACAAATTATTTAACTTGAGTAAACTGCAGCTGTGCCTGTCAACATAAGCAAAACTCAAGGAAAGATACCTGAGGAGAGAAAAGAAAATTTAAATGAATGTGAACTTTGTGACATCACTTACAAAACAGTTAAGGTCTCCAAATGTGGTATGGTATCCATAACAGTCTACGTCCAATAATGTAGATATATGTGTTAGGATAACATCTATAAAAAATTCAGAATAGTAATTATTTCAACATAAAGATGCAGAGTAAAAAACGATGGGAGTTGGGTTTTGGACAGATACCACAAAATGCTAATATAAGCTAAATGTTAGTAGTGATGGGTATATAGTTGTCCAATATGATATTTTCTGTAGTTTTATGTTTGAAAACTTTATTAAAGATGTATATATATGTGTGTGTGTGTGTGTATGTGTATCAGCATATCACTTTTATTCATTAAATATTAAATGAATAAAAAACAGATATATACAATTGATCCTTGAACAACATGGGTTTGAACCGCATGGGTCCACTTACATGTGGAGTTTTTTCAACAAAAGCTACACTGAGTGTGCCTGCCTCTCCTGACTCACCTTCTTCCTCCTCCACCTCTTCCACCTCTGCCACTGCTGAGACAGAAAGATCAACCCCTCCACTTCCTCTTCACTTCAGCCTACTCATCGTGAAGGTGGTGATGAACATGAAGACGTTTATCATCATTCACTACCACTTAATGAAGAGGAAATATATTTTCTCTTCCTTAATCATTTTCTTAATAACATTTTCTTTTCCCTCACTTTATTGTACAGATATAGTATGTAATACATATAGCATACAAAATATGTGTTAACTGTTTTTGTTATTAGCAAAACTTTCAGTCAACAGTAGGCTATTAGTAGTTAAATGTGGTGAGTCACAGTTACATGCAGATTTTTGACTGAATGAAAGGCCAATGCCTCTAACCCCAGAATTGTTCAAGGGTCAACTGTGTATATGTAAATGAGA
This sequence comes from Theropithecus gelada, assembly GCF_003255815.1. Lineage (NCBI taxonomy): Eukaryota > Metazoa > Chordata > Mammalia > Primates > Cercopithecidae > Theropithecus > Theropithecus gelada. The sequence goes on along the minus strand of NC_037686.1, from coordinate 11,270,432 downwards.
GCTGATATATGCTGTTACACAGAGAGACATTAAGACACAAGATGTGAAAAGCAATAGCCATCCTGGGTCCCACACATTCCTCCAGTTCCTTTTTGGTCTATTCCTGGCATGCATTCTGGAACTTAGATTACAAAGGATATCCTAATTATGACTCTAAAACTCTCCTTTTTGTTTTCTTAAACTGGATTGAGTTGAATTTATGTTAATGGCAATTATAAGAAAAGGCCACTAAAGTAATCTTTGAGAGCCTTGGTGATTTTAGAGATTTTATGTGTGTGTCATTTCCCTTTATTTTAAAAATAACATTAGAAAAAATACAAAGCTGCCTGGAGCAAGATGGCCGAATAGGAGCAGCTCCAGCCTCCAGCTCCCAGCGCAAGTGACGCAGAGGATGGGTGATTTCTGCATTTTCAACTGAGGTACTGGGTTCATCTCACTGGGGAGTGCCGGACAATCAGTGCTGGTCAGCTGATGCTGCTCGACCAGCGAGAGCTGAAGCAGGGCGAGCCATCTCCTCACCTGGGAAGCGCAAGGGGGAAGGGTATCCCTTTTGCTAGCGAAGGGAAACTGCGACACACAACACCTGGAAAATCGGGTAACTCCCACCCTAATACTGCGCTTTACCAAGGGTCTTAGCAAACGGCATACCAGGAGGTTATATGCCACACCTGGATGGGAGGGTCCCACACCCATGGAGCCTCCTTCCTTGCTAGCACAGCAGTCTGAGATCTAACTGCAAGGCAGCAGCGAGGCTGGGGGAGGGTTGCCCACCATTGCTGAGGCTTAAGTAGGTAAACAAAGCCCCTGGGGAAACTCGAACTGGGTGGAGCCCACCGCAGCTCAAGGGGGCCTACCTGTCTCTTTAGACTCCATCTCTGGGGACAGGGCATAGCTAAACAAAAAGCAGCAGAAACCTCGGCAGAGGTAAATGACCCTGTCTGACAGCTTTGAAGAGAGCAGTGGATCTCCCAGCACGGAGGCGGAGATCTGAGAACGGACAGACTGTCTGCTCAAGTGGGTCCCTGACCCCTGAGTAGCCTAACTGGGAGACATCCCCCAGTAGGTGCAGACCAACACCTCACACCTAACACGGCAGGGTACACCCCTGAGACGAAGCTTCCAGAGCAAGAATCAGACAGCAACACTCGCTGTTCAGCAATATTCTATCTTCTGCAGCCTCTGCTGCTGATACCCAGGCAAACAGGGTCTGGAGTGGTCCTCAAGCAAACTCCAACAGACCTACAGCTGAGGGTCCTGACTGTTAGAAGTAAAACTAACTAACAGAAAGGACACCCACACCAAAACCCCATCAGTTCGTACCATCATCAAAGACCAAAGGCAGATAAAACCACAAAGATGGGAAAAAAGCAGGCCAGAAAAGCTGGAAATTCAAAAATCAAAGCACATCTCCCCCTCCAAAAGAATGCAGCTCATTGCCAGCAATGGATCAAAGCTGGACGGAGAATGACTTTGATGAGTTGAGAGAAGAAGGCTTCAGTCGATCAAACTTCTCAGAGCTAAAGAAGGAACTATGTAACCAGTGCAAAGAAACTAAAAATCTTGAAAAAAGAATGGAATAATGTATAACTAGAATAATCAATGCAGAGAAGGCTATAAATGAACTGACAGAGATGAAAACCATGACACGAGAAATGTGTGACAAATGCACAAGCTTCAGTAACCAACTCCATCAACTGGAAGAAAGAGTATCAATGATTGAAGATCAAATGAATGAAACGAAGCGAGAAGAGAAGCCTAGAGAAAAAAGAGGAAAAAGAAATGAACAAAGCCTCCAAGAAACATGGGATTATGTGAAAAGACCAAATCTACATCTGACTGGTGTGCCTGAAAGTGAGGTGGAAAATGGAACCAAGCTGGAAAACACTCTGCAGGATATCATCCAGGAGAACGTCCCCAACCTAGTAAGGTAGGCCAACATTCAAATTCAGGAAATACAGAGAACGCCACAAAGATACTCCTCGAGAAGAGCAACTCCAAGACACATAATTGTCAGATTTACCAAAGTTGAAATGAAGGAAAAAATGTTAAGGGCAGCCAGAGAGACAGGTCGGGTTACCCACAAAGGGAAGCCCATCAGACTAACAGCAGATCTCTCGGAGTGGTAAGGATATATAAAATCTGCTCTCCTATCAAATTTCAAGGAAATGCAGTGTTATTTACTATATATAGCATTAACTATTAACTCTAGTCACCATGCTGCACATTAGGTTCCCAAAGCATTGTCGTCTTATAACTGAAAGTTTTTCCCTTTGACCAACATCTCTCATCTCCCTCTCACCACACCCTTGGCCCAGCTGCTGGAATCCACCATTTTACTCCCTGCTACTGCATTTGACTTTTTTAGATTCCACATATAAGTTAGATTGTACGGTACTTGTCTTTCTATATCTGGCTTATGTCACTTAGTATAATGTCCTACAGCTTCACCCATGTCATCTCAAATGCTGAGATTTCCGTTTTTTAATGGCAAACATCCCGTTGTACATATATACACCAAATTTTATTTATTTATTCAGCAACCGATGGGCATTTAAGTTGATTCCATAGCTTGGCTATTGTGAATAATGCTACTGAACATGGCAGGTGGTGGTGCAGGTATCTCTTTGAGGTACGGATTTCATTTCCTTTGGATACATACCCAGAAGTCAATTGCTGGGTCATAGTTCTATTTTTCATTTTTGGAGGAATATCTACACTGTTTTTCATAGTGATTGCAATAATTTACATTCGCACCAGCAGTGTGCAAGGATTCCCTTTTCTCCATACCCTGGCCAATATTTGTTATCTTCTTTTTATAATAGCCATTTTTTCAGGTGTGAGGTGACGTCTCAATATAGTTTTATTTACATTTCCCTGATAATCAGTTATATTGAGCACTTTCTTTCCTCTGTCTTCTTTTGAGAAATGTCTGTTCAGGTCCTTTGATCAGTTTTAAATCAGTTTATATGTTTTTTTCTGTTTGGTTTGTAAGTTCTTTATATATCTTGAGTATTAACCCCTTATCAGATCTATGATTTGCCAATATTTTCTCCCACTCTATAGGTTGTCTTCATTTCTTGATTGTTTCCTGTACTATGCAGAATCTTTTTAGTTTGATGTAGTCTCATTTGTTTACTTTTGCTTTTGTTGCCTATGCTTTTGATGTCATATCTAAAAAATTATTGCCAAGACCAATGTCAAGGAGATTTTCCATGTTTTCTTCTGAGAGTTTTATGGGTTTTTATATTTTTAATCCATTCTGAGTTGTTTTTTGTGTAAGATGTAAAATGAGGGTTTATTTTATTCTTTTGCATGTGGATAGCCACTTTTCACAACATCAATTATTGAAGAGATTATCATTTCTTTATTGTGTATTTTTTGCACCCTTATCAAATATTAGTTGATCATATATGTGTGGTTTTATTTCTGTTCTCTCTATTCTGTTCCATTGGTCTAAGCATCTGTTTTTATGCCAGTACCATATTGTTTTGATTACTGCAGCTTTGTAATATAGTTTGAAATCAGAGCGTATAAAACCTCCGCTTTGTTCTTTTTTCTTAAAGATTGCGTTAGGTATTTGGTATCTTTTGTGGGTCCATATGAATTTTAGGATTTTTTTTTGTATTTCTGTGAAAAATGCCATTTGGATCTTGATAGAGTTTGTAGTGATTCTGTAGATCACTTTGGGTAACATGAAGAATTCTTGCTTTCCTGCATCTTCCAAGTATCCTGATCATGCCAGCATCCCTGTTGTGGTAATATAGCCTTTGAGGCCATTTATATCACCTTGGGTTTTGTGTGCATGGTTCCAAGGAGCATAAAGGATAAGTTGAAGACTTGGAGATACAAACACAATATAGAAGCCAATAGTATTTCCAAGCAGGCAGGAGTCAGCTATACCAAAAGCAAAAGTAAGAAGTATCAGCTATGGGATCTACAGACAGAATTTTCTCTTCTCCCCTGTCTGGATAATAGTATCTCCAACCAGGCAGGAGCCAGCTATAGCAAAAGCAAAAGTAAGAAGTATCATATGGAATCTATGGACAGGCAGAATCAAGTGCCTACCTGACCAAGACCCCCCATTCACCACATCATTGGTGTTTCTCTTTGACCAGATGCAAGGTTAAGTCCCCTTCAACTTCCTATGAAACCAAGTCCTATAAGAGTATCAGATTTTGTGCCAGCTTCAGCTCTAGGTGATAACACAACCTCTAAATTATTATCACTCAGCTCATTATTCAGGGCAATTTCCTCAGGAGAAACAAGCCTGTCTGAGATGGCACATGTGCTCCTTTATCCTCCAATGTCTTTTTGGTCAGATTGTCTTCTTAAAACTTTTACCTCCACCTCCTGAGTGCCACTGTATTACAATCCTTCTTCCTTAGGCTTCCATCCGATAAGGTCATAACAATAGACATGCTTTAGTGTGTGCCTTCGAATTGGATATTTCTGTTCTCAGTATAGGATATGAATATCAGATTCTCAAAGTAATTTTTATTCTCTATATATTGCCAGTATTTTTCTTTTAAAAAAAAAATCACAACTTTTAGTTTAGATACAGAGGGCACATGTGCAGGTTTGTTACATGGGAACATAACATGATGCTGAGGTTTGCGGTATGGATCGCTCACCCAGGTAGTGAGCATAGTACCCAATAGGTAGTTTATCAACTCACACCCCCTCCTTCCATTCTCCCTCTAGTAGGCCACAGTGTCAACTCTTCCAGTATTTATGTCCACGTTTGCTCAATGTTTAGCTCCCTCTTATAAGTGAGAACATGTAGTATTTGGTTTTCTGTTCCTGCATTCATTTGTTTAAGATTATGACCTTTAACTGCATCCATGTTGCTGCAAAGGACATAATTTCATTATTTTTTTATGGCTAAATAGTATTCCATGGGCTATAGGTACCACGTATTCTTTATCCCCTCTGCCACTGATGGTCACCTGGGTTGATTCCATATCTTTGCTATTGTGAATCGTGCAGCAATGAGCATACAAGTTCATGTGTGTTTTTCGTAGAATGATTTATTTTCCTTTGGGTATAATGGAATTGCTGAGTCAACTGGCAGCTCTGTTTTAAGTTCTTTGAGAAATCTCCAAAATGCTTTCCACAGTGGCTCAACTAATTTACATTCCCACAGTGTGTAAGTGTTCCCTTTTCTCCACAGCTTAGTCAGCATCTGCTGTTTTTTGACTTTTGAATAGTAGCCATTCTAAGTGGCATGAGATGGTATCTCATTGTGGTTTTGACTGACATTTCTCTAATGATTAGTGATGATGAGCATTCTTTCACATGTTCGTTGGCCACTCATATGTCTTCTTTTGAGAAGTGTCAGTTCATGTCCTTTATCCTACTTTCATTCAGAATGATTTCCCAATCTTGATTTTTAAGAAAAAAACTACTATTTTAGAATTTAACCTTTCTTTTTTGTAGTTTTCTAATTTTCAATCTATGTCATTGTATTGTTGCCCTCTGTCCACAGCTGGGTTCAAGTAAATTTGTCACATCACTTGCATGCAACGCTATTTTAAAATACACTCCTCTTGGTTTCACATTTTTTCATTATTTTCAAAACATCTGCTGTGTTGGTTGTTTTCCCAAAACCAATGTGGGATTTTTGAAAATAATATTATTCAGTTTTTCTCATGTATATTACCCATATTTTGTGTGAATTATTTCAAATGGCTCATGCAACATGCATAAGGTGATTCTTGTAAAAATGTTTCTCTAAGTTGCTTCTCTGCAAATTGGAGGATAGGGAAAATGGAAGTATGGGCATACATCATGGAAAGGACTGCAGTTTCATCACGGTCTCTTATTTAGGGAAGTCCTTGGCCAACAATCAGGGAAGGAGATTGTACTTCTCCTTTCCTGCCCTAAACTTATTAATAGGTTAAATTTTAAAAGCAGTTAATGAATAAAATCCTAAAAGCTGCAAGAGAAAAACATGAGTCACAAGGGTTTTGACACTGTTCTTCTTCTTGTTTTCTTTGCTTTTATTTATTTATTTATTTATTTATTTATTTATTTATTTATTTTTGAGACCAAGTCTTGCTCTGTCACCTAGGCTGGGGTACAGTGGTGTGATCTCGGCTCACTGCAACCTCCGCCTCCTGGGTTCAAGTGATTCTTGAACACCACCACACCCGGCTACTTCTTTTTTGTATTTTTAGTAGAGATGGGGTTTTGCCATGTTGGTCAGGCTGATCTCGAACTCCTGACCTCAGGTGATCCACACGCCTTTACATAATTCTTCTTAATTTCAGATAATATTAAGTAAAAATCAGATATTACCTACACTGTGTTCTCGTCCCTCTGCGTACACGATTTCATTTCCTGAATAGTTCCACAAACCTAGCAGAACTGCAGACCTCACCATGCACAACAAGCATATCCCCAGCATTAGAGGGGGACAGAAGAGGTCTGTTTGCAGTCGGCCTTCCTGGTCACACTCAGGACGCTGCTCCTTCCTTCAAAATAACCTCTCTTCATCTTTACATCTTTAGTAATTCAGAGTGATTACACCCAATTACAGATTTTCCTTCCTAAGTTGGGACACTGAAAGACTATCTGAAAGATAATAACATCAGTTCTCAAACTAAAGAATACAAATAGTACGAAGTAGCAAAGTATATAAAAAGTCTTACAACACAGTAGGAGACAAAAAGAATGAAGACTATTTCACGTTGCCATTCCTTTGCTTTGTGTACATTGTATCTTGGAACTGGAATGACCCTAGAGTTGCCTCCTTTAGGGACAATTTATCAAATCAGTGCTTTCCTAGGTGAAGGAAAGGATGTGAATGTGTCTGTAGTCAAGAGTCTTGGCCAACTGAGGCAGGAGCACCAAGGACCTGCTGATGTATCCCACACCTGTTTTTCTTACAAATGTCTATAGCAGTTTTGAGTTGTCACATTGAATTCTTGCATTTTTACCAAGAAGAGTGCCAAATGCATCTCATCTCATCTGGCAAAATTATGATCCCAGTAAAATAATGACATTTCGCTTGCAAACCACAAAGGTCTCGGTTTTCAGTTATGGGTACCCCAACAGTCCAGAGAACACCATTCACAAGTTATATTTCAACTGGTTACTAATTTATATAATATATTTGGTCTGGGATTGAGTTTGTTGAATTTCCAACTCTATAGGTTCTTTATTTTTAATTAATTTTTTTACTTATCACGAGACCTCAGTGTTTTATTTTAGCTTTATTCAGAATAAAGTTATCTAAAACCAAAGTGAATCCATTTTCTCCACCACTCATACGGTCCAAGAATAACGTTCTTGGCTTTAATCATCTGTGACGCAAACACTATGCAGTTGTATTAGGGTGTACCTGTTTTTTCAACCAAAAATAAAGTGGATACTATTAATTAGGAACTCCCTAGCTCAATAACTGTGTCCCTCATAAGGGCACTGACAGTAACGTCAGTTGTTTTAGGTAAATTGGCAAACAAAGTTTTTGACACATTGTTAGAATTTTCCAGCCTTTTCCTCCAACTGTCAGTGATTGATGAAAAGTCAGATATTTTCACAGTCCGCAATACATAAGACTATAAACTTAATAAAATGAGTTAGCAGCATAGCAAGTCAGCTGACACTTCTGACAGCCCCATCTTGACATTGTAAATTCTCAAGCATTTCTCACCATTTACTCTCATTTGACCCTCAGTGAATGAGATAACTTCAGTTGGCAGAATGTTGTACACTTTACCTTAATTGCCCTCTTGCTATTACAAATTCTTCTTCCTCTCTATACCTGATAATTAAAGTGACTCATTTTGAAACATTGATTTTTCTCTTTTCTGAGTCTCTAAAATAAATTTTTAGTATTATAATTGTGTATTCCAACAGATAGTTTTAGATCAGGTGGCTTTGGGGCTATTAATTTTTAAATTATCTAATTATTAATTAATAGTTTTTAACTAGCCTCATCCATCATAATAACAAAATGTTATCTGGCTTTGGCATTGTGTGCCATGTCTACAGCTGTATAGTTTTTTTTTTTTTCCTTTCACAATTTTCATTCTCTTGAATATTCCACCCTGCTAAATAGAAACATTAAATTTATGTTTATATTCATATTTTGCTGGATGCATCTAATATACTTAATTAATATGTCCATGCAGCAATCACCCAAAGTGTTTTGTAATAAATGCAATTGATACCTGTCTATACCCTCTTGACCCTCACACAAAGTTTTCTCAACTGTGAGTCCCCTGAAGGTGGAGTCATCTCTTTCTCCTTCCATGTTATGACAGAAGTACTGGGAAATATAAGACTCCCTTGCCACCCAGGAGCAAACTCCAACAATACTTGATGGCAGTGGCCTGTAAACATCCCAACTCCCTACCTCATGGATGGGAAAACAGCCTGAGGCACATGTTAGACACTGACTCCCAGAATTCTCCCACTGGATTCAGATCTGATCACCAACAGCGGTACTGGCTTGATAATGTACCCTGCATTGGTTGCCTTCACATCCTTGGCTCACTTCCTTGGGTCCCTATGCCAGTCTTGAGATGATCTCCCAAAAAAAAAAAAATACTTGATGTAAAATGTTTTCTCAAGGATTGATTCTGAGGCACCTAAACTTCTACAAATGGCTGAGTCTAATACTTGGCAATTGCTGTTCAGATTTGTGGGAAAGACAGGGAGATATACACTGCCATGAATCTCTCTTTAAAAATTTAATTTCAAAAGAGTCTATCTGCAGTGCCAATAAGTTGCCCACAGAACATTTAAAATTGGTTTCCACAGAAAATTTAGGCTGAAGTTCACAATGTTTAGACATTGTACTGATTTAGTGTAGTAGGAAAATCAGACAACCAGTCACCTGAATTGGTTGAAAAACTCAGGCAAAACAATGTGCCTTATAGACCTAAGAACACCTAATGTAAGAAGAAATGTAGAGGCTCAGCATACAGCAAGAAATCCTAATTCTAAAATCTGGATCTGCTCATTGATCTTGAAGCTTTTACCTACTATAACTATTTTTTTAACCTACTAGAAGCTTTTACCTACCAGAATGCCTTTTTCCAGAAGTTCCAACAGAGAGGAAGTTTTTGTATTTTCTTCAACACTGACTTTGTATCTTGACTATATAAAGACATTTTTCTTACAGTCTTTTCCTTTCCTAAAAATTTTGGGCAGGTGTGGTGGCTCACACCTGTAATTCTAGTGGATTGAAAGACCAAGAAAGGGGATCGTTTCAGGCCAGGAGCTCGAGACCAGCCTCAGCAACATAGCAAGACCCCCATCTCTACAAGAAATTAAAATATTAGCTGGGCATGGTGGTACGCACCTGTATCTAGAAGATAGATAGGTAGGTAGGTAGGTAGGTAGGTAGGTAGGTAGGTAGATAGATAGATAGATAGATAGATGTGTATGTACAGAAATATACATCTATCTCCCTCTCTCTGTCTTTCCTTCCCTCTCTCTCTCTCTATATATATATATGTATATATTTATATATATATGGAGAAGATTTCAAGGAAATTCTACTTATTTTATTGCATGCATCTGAAAACATTGTTCTGAGAGTCCACAGGTGTCAGATTTCCAAAGGTTCCCAGGACACAAAGGAACTTCAACTCCTGCATTAATGTCAAAAAGTTTAGCTTGGACCAGCCATAGTGACTCACACTTGTAATCCCAGTACTTTGGGAGGCCAAGGCAGGCAGATCACTTAAGGTCAGGAATTCAAGACCAGCCTGGCCAACATTGTGAAATGTCATCTCTATTGAAAATACAGAAATTACCCTGGCATGGTGGTGGGTGCCTGTAGTCCCAGCTACTCAGGAAGCTGAGGCACAAAAATCACTTGAACCAGGGAGGCAAAGGTTGCAGTGAGCCGAGATCATACCACTGCACTCCAGCCTGGGCGACAGAGCAAGACTCCATCTTGGGAGGAAAAAAAAAGGAAATGTTAGATATCAAAACACTGAAACAGAAATGAAGAATGCCTTTAAACCCTAGAAGAAAATCTAGGCAATACGATTCAGAACATAGGCATGGGAGAAGATTTCATAATAAAAATGTCAAAAGCAATTGCAACAAAAGCAAAAATTGACAAATGGGATCTAATGAAACTAAAGAGCTTTTGCACAGCAAAAGAAACTATCGTTAGAGTGAACAGCCAACCTACAGAATGGGATAAAATTTTTGTAATCTATAAATCTGACAAAAGTCTAATATGCAGAACCTACAAAGAACTTAAACAAATTTACAAGAAAAAAAAAGAACAACCCCATCAAAAAGTGGGCAAAGGGCATGAACAGACACTTCTCAAAAGAAAACACTTATGTGGCCAACAGACATATGAAAAAAAGCTCAACATCACTGATAATTGGAGAAATACAACCACAATGAGATACCATCTCATGCCAGTCAGTATGGAGATTATTAAAAAGTCAAGAAACAGCAGATTCTGGCAAGGCTGCAGAGAAATCGAAATGCTTTTACACCGTTGGTGGGAATGTAAATTAGTTCAATCATTGTGGAAGACAGTATGCTGATTCCTCAAAGACCTAGAACCAGAAATACCATTTGACCCAGCAATCCTATTACTGGGTATATACTCAAAGGAATATAAATCATTCCATCATAAAGATACATGCACATGTTTGTTCATTGCAGCACTATTCACAATCGCAAAGACATGTAATCAACCCAAATTCCCATCAATGACAGATTGGATAAAGGAAACAAGGTTGATATACATCATAGAATGCTATGCAACAATAAAAAGGAATGAGACCATGTTCTTTGCAGGGCTATGGATGGAGCTGGAAGCCATTATCCTAAGCAAACTAATGCAGGAACAGAAAACCAAACACCACACGTTCTCACTTATAAATGAGAGTTGAACAATGTGAACACATGGACACAGGAAGGGAAACAACACACACTGGGGCCTGTCAGGGGGCAGGGTGAGGGAAAGCATCAGGATAAATAGCTAACGCATGCTGGGCTTAATACCTAGGTGATGGGTTGATAGGTGCAGCAAATCACTATGGCACACATTTACCTATGTAACAAACCTGTACATCCTGCACATGTACCCCAGAACTTAAAAAAAAAAAAAAAAGTAGACTGGGCACAGTGGCTCACACCTGTAATCCCAACACTTTTTGGGGCTGAGGCAGGCAGATCACGAGGTCAGGAGATGGCGACCATCCTGGCTAACACGGTGAAACCCTGTCTCTACTAAAAATACAAAAAATTAGTCAGGCGTGGTGGCAGGTGCCTGTAGTCCCAGCTACTCAGGAGGCCAAGGCAGGAGAATCGCTTGAGCCCAAGAGGCAGAGGTTGCAGTGAGCCAAGATCGCACCACTGCACTCCAGCCCAAGTGACAGAGCGACACTCCATCTCAAAAAAAAAAAGTATATTCAAGTTTAGAAGAATGATAAACTCTAGAAAAGGAGAAATGGAAATAGGGTAAAAATAGTTACAGCTTGAGTTCCAGTCTATTAGTGTTTTACTATTTTTAAAAATTTGCAGTAATTTTTTTAATGGCATTTGTTAAATCTGGATCATAGACATATGGTTATTTATTAAATTAGTATCTATTTGTATTTGTATATTTGAAATATTTTATAATGAAAAACAACTTCCTTTCCCTGATGTTTATGTTAATTTATTTAAAATGCAAGAAAATATGCTCACAAATAAATGTATTTTTGAAGTACTGAATATACCCAGTCATGTATTTACTTTCAAAATGATTTAATTGGCTTTGTGATGTTTATTTAATCAAATTATCATCACCATATGTTGTGGAAATATTCTATTCATATGACCTTTCCCCATGCTCTGGGGAATGAAAAGTATAAGGGTTATGTATATAGTCTTGGTTTTCCCTAACTCTTATACAGTTTAAATGTCTCAAGATACTCAATTAATTTTTGAAAGAATGGAAATAAAATGAATAGGACTTATTTATTCAGAGAAAGTCTAAGTGAGTAATGTGATTTACTCTTTGCATAGCAACCTAAGGATGTTTCACCAAAAATGTAAACTTGTAACACGTATTATTGAATATTGAAGACAAAATGACATCAGTACACACAATAGTATAATATTTGTATAACATTGTCTACAATGCAAAAATAAAAATATGTAAGACCAATACTTGTAAAATCTAAGTTCTCAATAATTTTAGTTGATTTCACTCCCTTATATGTTAGAAAATCTCATTTAGTTCCTGAACGTTTTATGTATTGATAATGAAGATTGAAAAAATTCAAATGCGTAGCCATATAACTGGTTAAAATTATTGTAATCTTTCTGCCTTCACATAGTTAATAAATACTTTTAGTTAAACGCAATATTGAATAAGAGAACCATTCTTAGTTCTTAGACTAATTCTTAGTTTATTGCTTTAAATAAATCAGAGCAACTTTCTAAACAAATCTGAATTCCAGGAGTGCTATGATTTTGTACCATCCATCCTGGCATTCAGAGCAGTTGGATGCAATGCAATGGTATGCTCTTTCATGGTAATTATAATCGTATCATGGAAAAGACACTTGTTTTGTACATCTCCACACACACTGCAGAGTCCCAGTTCTCCACTATCTCTAATGGATACACGGCAAAAGTAGAAGTTACAAAAATTAATTATATTTAATCTATCAATTCAACCTAATTGATACTTATAAAACAGTCCACCCAAAAACAGACTGTGCATTATTTTCAAGATTATATAACATATTCATGAAGATAGATCATATTCGAGGTCATAAAAAATACTTCAAAACCTTAAAAGGTTAGAAATCATGCAACATGGCCGGGCGCGGTGGCTCAAGCCTGTAATCCCAGCACTTTGGGAGGCCGAGACGGGCGGATCACGAGGTCAGGAGATCGAGACCATCCTGGCTAACACGGTGAAACCCCGTCTCTACTAAAAATACAAGAAAATTAGCCGGGCGAGGTGGCGGGCGCCTGTAGTCCCAGCTACTTGGGAGGCTGAGGCAGGAGAATGGCGTGAACCCGGGGGGGGCGGAGCTTGCAGTGAGCCGAGATCGCGCCACTGCACTCCAGCCTGGGGCACAGAGCAAGACTCCGTCTCAAAAAAAAAAAAAAAAAAAAAAATCATGCAACATATACTCTCCGATCACAAAGGAATTAAACAGTAAATCAATAACAGAAACAGTAACTTTTAAAAATCCTCAATTGTGGAAATTAGTACAATACTGTGTTAATTTCCTGAGGCTGCTCTAACACATTCTCTCAAATTTCGTGGCTTAAGACAGCAGAAATTTATTCTCTCACAGTTTTGGAAGACAGAAATCTAAAATCAGTATCAGGGGACCAAACCCAGGTGTCAGGAGAGCCACACTCCTTCTGGAGGCTCTAGGGAATAATTTCTTTCTTGCCTCTTCCAGTTTCTTATGGCCGCCCTACCTTGTAGCTGCATCACTCCAATTTCTGCATCCATGACTTCTTTCTCCTCTGTCTCTGCACATATAAAATCTCCCTCTGCCTCTCTCTTATAAGGACCTGGAATTAGATTTAGGGCATTCCAGAAAAATATGCAAGATAATCTCCTTATATCAGAATCCTTAGTATCATCACATCTGCAGAGACCCTTTTTCTTTGTAAAGTAGCATTTACAGGCTCCAGGGACTAAGACCGGATATCTTTAGGTGGACATCTTTCAGCCTACTACAAACACACTTCTAAATAACTCATGGTCCAAAGATGGCATCACAAGGAAAATTTGAAAATATTTTTAATTAAAAAGAAATAAAGCGGTTGGGCGCGGTGGCTCATGCCTGTAATCCCAGCACTTTGGGAGGCCGAGGCGGGTGGATTACAAGGCCAGGAGATCGAGACCATCCTGGCGAACATGGTGAAACCCTGTTTCTACTAAAAATACAAAAAAAAAATTAGCCGGGCGTGGTGGCGGGCGCCTGTAGTCCCAGTTACTCGAGAGGCTGAGGCAGGAGAATGGTGTGAACCCAGGAGGCGGAGGTTGCAGTGAACCGAGATCGCGCCACTGCACTCCAACCTGGGCGACAGAGCCAGACTTTGTCTCAGAAAAAAAAAAAGAAAGAAAAGAAATAAAGCTACAAAATTAAATTTTTTGACATGTAGCTACAACAGTGTTTATTAGGAAACTTATAGCATGAAATGCTTAAGCTAGAAAAGAAAAACAGTACTCAAAACAACTATTTCAACTTCCACCTTAAAAAACTAGATATGAAGAGAAAATAAAAGCCAAAGCAAGAAGGAAATAATATAAACAAGAGTAGAAATCAACATAATTAAGAACAAAACAAATAAAAACAATAAAACCAAAATCTCTATGATACTAAACTTGATAGAACACAAAATTGTCATTATGTATATTTGTCCCCAATGTCAACATGAGTTGCATATAATAACAGCTAAAATATAGGAGCTCTATTTTTTTGCATTCTTTAGAATGATGAAAGTAACATTTCAGATATATTGATCAAAAATGAAAAGTGAGAAGCACAAATTATCAGCAACAAGAATCAAAAAAGGGGCGTCACTTGGGTTCAGACAGACATTAAAAGAACAATAATGAAGTAAGCTTTTACCCTGCCAGTAAATTCAAGAATTTACATAATGCACACGTTTATTGAAATTTATTATATTTTTAAACTATTAAATACTTGACTTTGTGCTTAAAAACCTTTTGATAAAAAAATTGTGGTACAGGTAATTTCACTGGTGAATTTTACCAAATATTTACCTAAGAAGCAATACTAATCCTACACAAATATTTCCTGACAATAGAGGTGGAGGGAATATATCTTGATTCATTTTATAAAGCCTGAATTGCCAGCAAATCAAATCTAGAAACATGTGACAAGAAAAATATATACTGACCAAGCAAGATTTGTTCTAGGATACAAAATACAAGGTTGATTCAATCAATGTGATTTATCATATTGATAAGACCAAAAGCTAAACTAAACCATGTGGTCAACAGAATCTATTTTTTAAAATTATTTGGCCAAATTTAACAAACATCCATGACAAAATTCTCAAGAAATGTGAGTAGTGTGAATAGCTTAGACTTCTCTTGACTTGATACTGCAAAACCTATCGCTGACATAAAAAGGTGAATGCTTTAGTCATAAGACTGGAGTCAGGCCGGGTGCGGTGGCTCAAGCCTGTAATCCCAGCACTTTGGGAGGCCGAGACGGGCGGATCACGAGGTCAGGAGATCGAGACCATCCTGGCTAACACGGTGAAACCCCGTCTCTACTAAAAAAAATACAAAAAACTAGCCGGGCGATGTGGCGGGCGCCAGTAGTCCCAGCTACTCGGGAGGCTGAGGCAGGAGAATGTCGTGAACCCGGGAGGCGGAGCTTGCAGTGAGCTGAGATCCGGCCACTGCACTCCAGCCTGGGCGACAGAGCGAGACTCCGTCTCAAAAAAAAAAAAGACAAAAAACACAAATAAAAAAAAAAAGACTGGAGTCAAGTTAAGGATGTCCCTTCCGTCTCTTCACTCAATCAATACCATCCTAGAAACCCAAGTCAATTCTGTAAGGCAAAAACCAACAACGATAGAAATCATTTAGGTTGGGAAGTAATACCATTTGAATACATAAATGATATAATTGCCTTCGTAGAAAATCCCAAACAATCTAGCCTGATGAGTTACTTCACCATGTTTTCAGGAAAGTCAATGAGAAAAAATCAGTTACATTTCTTGATACTAGCAAAGATCCACTGAAACAAATTTTTAAAATGTTCATATAACATCACAAAACACAAAATACTTGGTGATAAATTCAACAAAATGTAAGATTGAACACTGAAGAATGCAAAACATAGCTAAGAGAAATTAAAGATCTAAGTAAATGTAGAAACATCATTTTTTATGAATTGAAAATCTCAATTTTTTTAAGATGTCAACTCTTCAGTATTATTCGATGAATGCATTGCTATCACATTAAGAAAACTGAGAAGGCTTTTTTAAAAACAGAAATTAATAAATTGATTATAAAATTTATATCGAAAGTTGGTTAGTCTCCTATGTGCCACTTTGAAGCACAGAGTATTATTTTCTCACAGTTGTGAAAGCCGGAATTGTAAAATCAAGGTATTGGAAGAGTTGGTTTCTTCTCCAGGCTTTGGAGGAGAATCTCATCTACAGGCAGACAATAATCTCTGGCATTCCTTGGTTTACAGTCACATCACTCCAATTTCTGACTGTCTTCACAGGCCTTCTCCTCTGTGTCTCTGTGTGCCTTCTTTTCTCTTAAAAGGTGATCTGGTTTGGCTATGTCCTCACCCAAATCTCATCTTGAATTGTAGTTTCTACGATCCCCACGTGTCATGGGAGGGACCTGGTGGGAGGTAACTGAATCATGGGGCAGTTACCCCCATACTGTTCTCATGATAATGAGTAAGTTCTTACAAGATCTGATGGTTTTATAAGGGGTTTTTCCCCCTTACTCAGCATTTCTCCTTCCTGCCACCATGTGAAGAAAGATGTGTTTGCTTCCCCTTCCACTCTGATTATAAGTTTCTTGATGCCTCATGGCCCTGCAGAGCTGTGAGTCAATTAAGCCTCCCTCCTTTATAAATTACCCTGTCTCGGGCAGTTCTTCATAGCAGCGTGAAAACAGACTATATAGAAGGACACTTGTCATTGGATTTAGGGCTCACCCTAATCCAGATGATCTTATCTCAAGGCTTTACCTTAGTTACATCAGCCAAAACCATTTTTCCAAACAAGGTCACACTCAGAGGCCCTGGAGTTTAGAATTTGATCACGTCATTTTGTGAGACACAATTCAACCCACTTCAAAAAGCAAAGAATATAGAATTGCCAAAATTAGTTTGAAAAGCAAAACAAAATAGGAGACAAACTACCTGACTTCCAGACGTACTACGAAGCTACAATCATCAAGACATTTTGCTATAAGAAAAGAGTAAACACACAGATCAATGAAACAGAATAGAGAGCCCAGAGTTAGAACCATACATTATGTCAATTAATTTTCAACAGAAGTGCTATGGTAATTCGATACATGAAGATAGCTGTTATTAACAAGCAGTGCTAGAACAACTGGTTACTGTATGGAAAAAAAAGGATCCTCAGCACCTACATTACACCATATTCAACTCGAAATTGTTTCTCAAAATTCTTATACCAAAAAGCAAGTGCTAAAACTATAAAAGTTCTACAGAAAGATATGACAGAGATATCATTCCAATATTGGGTTAAGCAAAATATGTTTTAGAATATACAAAGAACAAACTAAAACTGAAAATATTTTTCATTTGATAAGACTGTTAGGCAATTTAGAAAATAATGAATAGACTGGGAAACTTAAGAAATATTCAATAGAAGACTCAAATTCAGAATATGTAAAGAATTCTTAAAACTCAGTCACAAGAAAACAATAAAAAAAACAAGTTGGCAAAAGAACTTAGCAGATACTTAATCAAAGAAAATATGGCAGTTAAATACATGAAAAGATGTTCAGCTTTATTAGTCATTAGAGAATCACAATAAAAACCACAATGATATAGCACTGCACACTTATGTTAATGACTAAAATTAAGAAAACCAACAGTATTATGTGCCTGTGAGGACATAGATCAACTAGAACCTCATGCTTTAATGTTAAGAATGCAAAATACCACAGCCATCTTAGACAACAGTTTCTAAGTGGCAGTTTCTTATAAAGCAATGGTACTCCTAGATATTTCCCCAAGAATAATGAAAATATATTTTCACACAAAGAACTCCCTTCAAATGGTCACAGGAACTTTATAATACCAGAAAAGTGTCGGGGGGGAAGTGGAATGTCAATCAATCAATTAATAAATAAACTAGGGCATTCATAGAATATGCATGCAGCAATAAAAAAGGAGTAAACTCCTGCTATGTGCAACAACATGGATGGATCTCAAATACATTACGCTTAGTGAAAACAATCCAGTCACAAAGGCTACATACCATATGATTTAACTTAAATGAGATTCTGAAAAAGTGAAACCTATGAAGCCAGAAATCAGACAAGTGGTGGTCAGGGGCTAAAGCCAGATGTCTGGGAGTGTGAACTGCAGAGGAGTGTGAGGATAGACTTTGGAGTGACCAGAGGCTCTAGTTTTATTTTGATTGCAGTGTGGGTTTGGCAAAACACATAGACACTTAAAATGGGCAAATTTTATTGTATACGAATTACACCTCAGTAAACCTGAATAAAAAGAAAGTGCAATTATTCCTCAACTCATAATAATTTTACCTTAAATAGGATTTCAATCTGTTAATATTTTTGTTTGTTCATCACTCCATTGTGACCTTGTTTGCCTTGACTTTCACCCCAGACTATTTTGGTGACTTTCCACATTCATAACATCATCTGGTATACTTTTCAATACACTGTTAGGATCTGTTCCAGACCTCTGGAATTAAAACACTCTTGAGACACCATATAGCATAGCATTTGAACATGCAGACTCTGGGACAGAATGTTTCTGTTTGAATCCTGGCTCCACTACCTACTAGTTGTTTCTGTGTAACTTGGAAAAGTTACTTAAGGTCATAGCTCAGTCTACTAATTTATAAAATGAGGATAATAACAATACCTACCTCATAGAGTCATAATAGAGATTAAAGGATTACAAGGTATAGCACCTACTAAGAACTAAAAAGTATAAACTAATATCCATATTATTATTTAGATTGGTGCATGGTGCCAATAATCCTTTAACTTCTTCATGTCAATAGTGTTCATCTAATATTGCAATATCCACACCGTTATCTGCCTGTATACATGGCAATACAATTTTATTCCTGGAAGCAAATTTAGCTAAACACCTTATAACAGCTAATATACTTAGGAAGCACTCATTCCCTCAAGCACTTTGCTAGACTTTTAATATGCATTTCTCTCAACTCTCAAAATAACTCTGTCAGGTAGATATGATTAGTGCGTGCTTTTTTTTTATAGATTAGGAAACTGTGGGCCCACAATGGTTAAATGCCTGGCCCAAAGCCACATAGCAAATGACTCCAAGGTCTGAACTTATAACCAGATCACCAGGGTCCCCAACGGGGTAGCCACAAGTAGGTGGGAACAGCTTTTTTGCACTATACACTGCCTATAGCTTTCTTACTGCTCATTTAAACTCCACACTACACTGAATTAGGTGTTATTTTTTTGTTTTCCAAACGAAGAAATTCTAGCTCTGACAAGGTAATAAATGAATAAACTGTGCTATGAATATAAAACTGAAACATTTTAGTTTTCCTCTTAAATCACTGTTTCCTTGCAGATGTTAATCTCAGAACTTTAAACTCAGTTGTCTCAAAGCACGTTCACAACCATCACCCCTTATATCCTGCCCTGTGGAAGTTTGCCCCTTCACTTTCCCACATTCAAATGGAAGTCCCTCAGTCACAGGCCCTACGGACAAGAAGGTGGGAAAGCTCCCCTTCCCTTTCTTCTCCATCTTTATCCTGCCTCAACCCTGACAGCCTGATTTAGCCAGGGAGCTGGGTCATACTCAGTAAAAATGGCCCAACCTTATGGTTTCTGCCCCAAAAGCAATTCCTTTGAAGGTGTTGCCTGAGGGCTCAGGAGGATCTCCAGAGGCCAGTGAGATCCCTGCCCCATTTTCCAAGTTCTTGACACATTCCAGAGAAAGAATTCCAAGTTCTTGACACTTTCCAGAGAATGAAGAGTCAGAATGAAGGGGGAAGCTTTTTTTGCAAAGCTGAAGTACCCACTTAAGAGAGAAGTTCAATGTGCTTGAGAGAAGGATTCCCACACTATGAAGTTTGGGTTTCCAGTTTTATCAGTGTTTCTTTAATTAGGGGGTAGAAAAGGAGGAGATTTCAGGGACACCCCCCAGTTACCACCCCTTTTTTCCCTTATTTGAGTTTGCCAGGAAGAGTCATGGACATGTCACCCTGACCGGGTTTTGGCCGTTTTCTCTCCCTATTTTGGATTTTCTGTTATCCTGAGGTTTCTTTGCCTAGTACTTGTTTTACCTGTTGTTTAGGTTTTTGTATCCTTCTGCGACCACCCAGTACTACTCCTATCTCAAAGGTACTTAAATTCTCTATTCAAAATAGGAATATCTAATAAGCAGTGTATTTGAACATTCCCATGGAAAATGCTGTATTGATTCTAAGACATGAGAGAAATTTAAGGTAAACAATGACAAAAATTTACTTGACGTTTATATGAATATGAACTTAACACTGGAATCTTTCTTACTTGATGAGGCAAGGGAAACTCTGATCAAGGGTAAAACACAAATTTTATCATGTATCCATAGATTTCTTCCTCTACCAGAATTCTATTCAAGAACATAACACTTGAAATCAAGGCCAGGTGTGGTGGCTCACGCCTATAATCCCAGCACTTTGGGAGGCCAAAGCTGGCAGATCACTTGAGGTCAGGAGTTTGAGACCAGCCTGGCCAACATGGTGAAACCCCGTCTCTACAAAAAATACAAAAATTAGCCGGGCTTGGTGGCATGCTCCTGTAAACCCAGCTACTCAGGAGGCTGAGGCAGGAGAATCACTTGAACTTGGGAGGCAGAGGTTGCAGTGGGCCAAGATCACGCCGCTGCACTCAAGCCTGGGTGATAGAATGAAACTGCATCTCAAAAAGAAAAGGAAAGAAAGAAAAGAAAAAAAGAGAAAAGAACAAAAAGAAAAGAGAAAAGAAATCAAAAGAAAGTGGTTGATCTGGTTTCCAATTCCCTCATTCACGATGAGGCATATAAGTTTGGGGTGATTTGTCCATAGCTGTAAGGAAATACATTGGGACAATTACTGCATGACCGGAAAACTGAAAGTTTACCTTTCCATAAAACAAATGACAATTCTGTTAGTGTTCTTATGTATCTCATTTTGTGTTATATTATGGAACCCATCAAGCAAGTTATTGGAGTTAGGTGCTACATAAATCTAAGACCGCTGACTCCTGCCCATCAGTGTGTATTAGTCTACCTGCTAGCTACAAGGTCATCCTGTGGGAAAGCATAGGGTCTGATCAGAGTCCTGGAAATCTATACATTTTTCTTTTTTTGTTTTCTGAGACGGAGTCTCACTCTGTTGCCCAGGCTGGAGTGCAGTGGCGCAATCTTGGCTCACTGCAAGCTCCGCCTCCCGGGTTCACACCATTCTCCTGCCTCAGCCTCCAGAGTAGCTGGGACTACAGGGCGCCCGCCACCACACCCGGCTAATTTTTTGTATTTTTAGTAGAGACGGGGTTTCACAGTGTTAGCCAGGATGGTCTCAATCTCCTGACCTTGTGATCCTCCTGCCTCAGCCTCCCAAAGTGCTGGGATTACAGGCGTGAGCCACCACGCCCAGCCAAAATCTATACATTTTTCTATACAAGTATCTCTCATTGTAAAAGGAAGGTAAGACATTATTGTTTTATTCTAATGAAAAAAAAGTTTTCACTCTGAATAGGAAATAAGGAATAAAGGTGGATAGATGATATCATGGTCAAATTCTCAAAAGGTTCAGTGGATAACTTGGAGTGGGATCTGGTGGCGTCAGCTGAAGCATGTCAGATTAAGCATATGCTTTTTATCTCTGCTCCCAAGCTTTCTCCAATCATTTAATATTACCATGAAATAAAGAGAATGGGAGAAGGCACTGAAACTGAGGAGTGGTGTCAAAAATTATGGAAGCTGAAAAATAAATAAAAAGTAGCAGTAACTGATGGCTAAGCTCAGAAAATTGGAAGCCAAGAACATAGAGTTGGGAGGAGTGAGGAGGGAGGGCCTGCATGTGGAAAGGCCAAGACACATACTTCTTCTCATGACAGAACCACAACATGGTCAGAAATCTATGGCTTCAGCTGTCTCCAAAGAGCACAAATAAAATGAAAAACAAGAGGATTAGTTGAAAGTCAACTTAAGAAGTTAGAGCCTCAGGTACCCTTCATTCCTTGGGACAAAAGGACAACCACTTCTTCCTCTTTCCTGGGAAAAGCCTGGATGTTTACTTTCTGAAAGGTGAATCAGAAGAACTCAGGACTTGACAACACATAATACGTTGAATGTCTTACTAAAAAAGGACTAAGTAATTCTAATAGCCCCAGAATCTTCCTATACTTTGATCTGAGAAAACCGATATCCAGTTTATAGCACTAATGCAGGAAATTATAGTTGGATAAACCAACAGTCTAGCCAGTAAAACTACCTAAAGGTCTTTCCGGAGATCTTTTAAGGTGGCTAAATCCTTCTTTCCTCTCTTATACTGAAGCCAGCCACTGGGTAAGTCCCGCCCAAACACAAGAAACTTCTTCTCATTTTCAGTGCCTTACTCATAAATCTAAGTGGGCAGCCAATATTTGATGAACAGCTTTAATATAAAAGCAAATATCTTCTCAGACACAAAACATAAACAAAAAAATCATTAGAGACTATATAGGGGAACAGATGAGAATATTATAAAACTATATCACATCTTCAAAAAGATAAAATAGCATATTACATCCATAAAATAAAAGAGGTTGTTGTAAATAAAAAATATATTCAGAAAACAAGAAGAAAACTCTCAGAAATTAAAATTATTTTTAAAGTTCAAAAAAATTGATGGAATATTTGGAACATCAAGTTGAGAAAATACTCAGAACAATATAAGTAAGAAATGGGAAATTGGATAGTACAAACAAAAAAAATAGGACTAATCTAGGAAGTATAATACCCAACTATATGAAGTTTCAGAAAGGAAAAAAACAAAGAAAACAAAAGAGAGGATACCTTTCGAATATAATAAAATTCGTTAGAACTGAAAAATTATTTTCTAGGATAAAAGAACCCATAGAACACCCACAAGTTAAATGAAAACACCCATAACAAAGCAGATTCTTATGACATTTCTGAACACTGATTACAAAAAGACAATCAATTATTTTGAAGAAACAAAAAATAATTTTAAAAATGGTATCAGAACTCTGAATGATTTTGGACTCCTTAGCAGAACATTGGAAGGTAGAAAACAATAGAGAAATACTTTCATAATTATCAGGGAATATTATTTCCTATCTAAAATTCAATACTTACCTGTATTGGTCAGGACAGGCTAGGTTATTTTGTGATAACAAACACCCCCAAAAATCTCAGATGTGAAATACTTAAGTTTACTTCTCATTCATGCAAAATCTACTGCAAGCCAGCAGCTCTTCAGGACAACTTCCTAATGAGCAGTGAATCAGTGACTTGGGCAGAGCTATTTAATCTTGTGGCTCTACCATCTCAGTCTATAGCCTCAAGCATAGCTGTGACAGTGGATGAAACAAAGTCAGCAGATTGTGCTGGCTCTTAAATGTTATGTGCCCAAAGTGACACATCACCTCCACTCACAGTTGATTATCCAAAACTGATAGCAAGGCTCTGCCTAACTACAAGGGGGCTGGGGTTTGTAACCCTAGTGACATCTTAGGCAAAAGAAGAAAATTAAATATGGGACACCACCAGAAAGCTCTACCACCACACTGGCAACATTTTCAGGTCTATATGGGCACAATAAATTTATTTCTATGAGTTCTTTCTCAGGAAGCTGCTGAAAGAGTTGCTCCACCAAACTAAGAGAGCTAATTAGGAAAGAGAAGTCGTGGGATATGGGAAATAAGAAAGAACGGTAAAGGGTATTTCCAGAATGATGAAAAAGGTAATGACCAGATCAGTGATAGTGAAGCTGGGTGAGAGAACAACCAATCCAGAATGGAGCCAGTAAGGAGGGGCTATCATCGAATATGCATACAAGAATGAAATGAAGTTGGAAACCTTCCCGTTGTGATTGTCACTACTGAAATGAGACTCCTATTTTTGTGAGACAGTCTGAGGTTGAATTAGTGTGGTAGGCTGAATAACCAATCCCAAGAGATTTCCTGATCCTTGGAATCTGTGAATGTTACCTTATATAGCAAAAGACACTGGCGGATGGGACTAAATTCAAGATCCTGAGATGTGGAGATTATCCTGGATTATTGGGGTGAGTCCTAAATGTATTCACAAAGGTCTTTATAAGAGGAAGGCAAGAAGGACAAAGAAGGAGATAGGAGATGGACAACAGAAGCAAAAAGACAGAGACAAGGAATACAGGTGTTCTCCAGCAGCTGGAAAAGTCAGGAAAATGGATGATCTCCTGGATCCTCCAGAAGGAACCAGCCCTGCAAACACCTTGACGTTAGCCAAGTTAAACTGATTTCCTAAATCTGAACTCCAGAACTGTAGGAGAATGAACCTGTGCTGTCTTAAGCCACCAAGTGTGTGGTAGTGTGTTGCAGTAGACACAGGGAACTAAAATGGCTAGTGATCAAAGGAAATAAAAGTAAGTGGATATAATTACTAAGTCCGGGAAAAACAAATGGTGGTATATGAAAAGAAATGTGGTCACAGTGCATTATATGAAGCAAAAGAAAATATTCATATATTTATAATAATAGTTAATTTTTATTTTAACAAAAATTGTTATGTATATATTTTCACAGTATTGGGAATGGGGAAGTGTGTACATTTTTGTGTGGGGGAAAGTGTAAAAGATAAATTTTCACTTTGCATAATAGGAAAACAGTAGACTACATAGGTGATTTTAAAAAAAAAAAAAAACAGCTTTAAGTAAATTTGTTAGAAATATGAAGGTAAGGGATTTGGATCCCAGCCAGTTATCATACCAGTGCTACTACCAAGAAAAAAAAAATTTAACTATACAAAAATACAAAAATGTCAGTTTGATGGCATCAGAATGCTGCTGTGGCAGCCGAGAACTAGAGACCAGACCCTAGAGAGAAAAACATTTTCTGAGCTCAGTTTCCTGCCTCAGCTTTTCCGTTTGGGTCATTTGCTAACTTATAAGGCAAAGCAAGAGGATGAAGAGACCAGATTGAGCCTGGCTGCTAAAATGCAGAGCAGCCAGCAGAGGTCTGTGTGCAGTTTGGGGTTCCCAAGGCAAATAAGACTTGAGGGGTTAAGATCCTTTGGAAAAGGAAGGACAAGTCAGACCTACTCTTGGAACTTGTTTCCCGGTCCAGGAATGTTCTAATTCAGCTGCTCAGGCAGGCCATGAACAAGCCAAGCAGCAAGGGTCAGAATGCAGCCTCACAATTCTCGGGAGACAGCAAGTGGATTCAGAACTCGAAAGGAGATGACTCTGGAAATACCACAGGGTCTCAGTTAGGAATCCTGGGAAACTACACCAGAGAAAAGCCACAGAGACATTGAGCCTTACAATAGAGAGAAAACAATAAAGAAAGCAGAGTAATAATATAAGCAGTTGCTGAATTTGTGTAGGAGATAAATGGCAAGTTTTTGTACTTCTTTGTGTTTGAAATTGATACAGGAGATAGAAATTATTTAGGCAGATAGTGAGGGCAAAAGAGTCCTTGGCAGAACGTCCCTTGTAACAAAAAACAGCCCAAGAAATCATTTCTTTTCTAACAAAGAACAGCCTGAAAAATCAACCTGCAAAGATAGATAAGGAAGCTGGAAGCTTGCACAAGGGAATGTCTGCAGCTGTACCAATAAAAAGGGCTGCCTAGGGCCAGGCATGTCCACCATGGGGGCTCATCCACCTTCCCTTTTTTGTTAGCACACGTACAGTAAGAAAGA